>NC_141217.1:11542500-11847500 GCF_054856515.1 Filicampus tigris
GTTGTGGCCACAGTGTACAAATAACATTTTCGTATGGTGCATACTGCATAGTATGATAATAATCTACCCATCCATCCATTTTCTACAGCACTTCTCTTCATTATGGAGCCTATCCTAGCTAAAAGTAGTCATCATCATCATCATCATCATCATCTTTGAGAAGGTGGGGTTGTTGAAACGTGTCAGGGCAGGCTGGGGGGCTGTTATGTAGCACACAGGCATTTTCATTGCCTTTAGTGCTGATGACCGTGTGTGTGTGTGTGCGGGTGCATGCGCGTGTGTCTGTGTGCGCGGAAAAAAAAAGAGAGGTGGGGGCAACAGAGTGTATTGTGTGTATTTCAAAGGGTTTAGTAAAGGCGCCACAACAAATGAAATGATAATTTGCCAAGAAAGAATCCACAGTTTCTCCACTGGGAGCATCAGCTTTTGTGTGTCTACTTTGGGGTAAAAGATAATCCTCTTATCACTTAATTTTGAAGTGATGCACACATGCTGATGGGCTGTGCTGTTAAATGAAAATGGTCCTATTTTTAAACAATATTTGAGATTGAATGAAGGTATATTAATGTCTTTTAATCCATGGTGTCATACCTTAGTAAACGTACTGTATTTCTGACTAGAATGAATCCCTTTGCATATTGGCAGTCGCAAGCACGGTGCCAGCACCTTTACATGTTGCTGAACTAATTGAATCATCTGTGCATTATTGATGCTTCACATCCAAATGCAATACATACAGACAGCCATACTGTAGCTTATGTGAAGCACATCTACCACGAGTTCTCATTACTTATTTGTCTCTCACCGTGTGCATGATCTTTCCTCCCCTAGTATTCCCCACTGCTAAAGAAGCTCTACTGTCAGATCGCCAAGACGTGTCCCATCCAGATCAAGCTGTCCTCCTCCCCTCCCCATGGAAGCATTATCCGAGCGATGCCTGTCTACAAGAAGGCCGAGCATGTGACAGAAGTGGTCAAGCGTTGCCCCAACCACGAGCTGGGCCGAGAGTTCAACGACGGTATGACCACCCTATCCGATTAACTTTACTACGGCATTTGCTGCCTTTCACAAAGTGCGTGTGCAGTGATCCCAACATTAGCTGTTGTTCACATGAGATGCGATTCCAATACAAGAAACGGAATTCATTGATGCTTTAAATTTTATTGGCTGGTTGTTCAGGCCAAGCGGCACCAGCCAGCCATCTCATCCGAGTGGAGGGGAACAACCTCTGCCAGTACATGGATGATCCCGTGACAGGCCGCCAGAGTGTCTTTGTTCCCTATGAGACTCCGCAGGTGTGTGAATCTTCAACAAGCATGTGTTCACTCACACTCTCATATATGTATCACGTGCGCGGAAGAAGTCATTTAAGGATGCTATACTAACGTAAGGCGTTTATACGTTATTTTCTTTGTACATTATATCACATCTTCCTTCATCCTATATGTTGGGGCTCAATACAAGCCTCAGGATAAGCCACATTTGTGTCAATTTGGGTTCTCTTTCCACGTAAAATAACTAATCCAAATGGCTTTTTCTTGAGATGATTGCCAAACCAAAAGCACGTTCTCTGGAATTGAAGGACTCTACAACACTGCCCTCTAACGGTGGATTTACCACTAGCAGTGTCAAATTGGAATTTGATTGTGTAAAATAAATGAATTGCTTGTGGACATAGGAATCAATTTTTAATTTCCAACCATATAAAAAGGTATCCAGGACATTTTGATATGTTATGGCATGTTGCAGGTGGGGACAGAGTTTACCACCATCTTGTACAACTTCATGTGCAACAGCAGCTGTGTGGGCGGCATGAACAGGAGACCCATCCTGATCATTATTACTTTGGAATCAAGAGAGTGAGTCGTCCTTTCATTAACTTCAGCAGCATTTCATTTTTTTTAATAACGAAGAGCTGATCTTTGCAATCAAGGATTTAATTTAGCTATTTCATAGAATTTAAAATATTGTAGTAATCATAAATTACAGCGGATCCCCACCATGCGCGGGTCTGGGAAAAGCGAAAATCTGAGTATAAGTGATGCGAATTGAAATGCATTGGGGGAGGGCGGGGGCTATTTTTTTAAACTCCCCAATTTTTTTAAATCTGTGAGTAAGCAAATTTGTGAGTGCCGAACCGTGAGTATGCGGGGGTCTACTGTATTTCAAAACTGTTGATGTTGTCATTAAGTATGTTTGCTATACAGTAGTACTGTTTGACTACAACTGTTCTTCCAACAACCTTTTAGTGGACAAGTGTTAGGTCGAAGGTCATTTGAAGGCCGGATATGTGCGTGCCCTGGCCGAGATCGCAAAGCAGATGAGGACCACTTCAGGGAGCAGCAAGCACTGAATGATACTGTGTCAAAGAATGGCAATGCCAATAAGCGCAGTAAGTTAGTGTTATTATCATCCTGTTGTTATTGTTGGTTGTTGAACTAACGGGATGTGGAATGTTTAAAAACTATTTCCTGCATCTGTCATCTTCAGATTTCAAACAGATGCCATCAAATATTTCCAGCCCAAATGTTAACCTTCGGAAGCGGCGGCATGGGGAAGAGGAGATTTACTATATTCCTGTAAGTGCTTTATTTTTAAATCAGAATCAGCCATCCCTGGGAGGAATATGGAATATTACAGTGACAAGTGAAAATTAGGAAACAAAAAATGGAAAGTGAGTCAAAATATAGTTCAAAATAAGGACACTGAATGTAAGCATTTTGAGAAGAAAAGTGAATGTGGTACAAAAACAGTTTTATGTATTGTAAATCATTATTTGGGATTTACAAGCAGCAACGGTTCGCTTCGGTGTGAGGCTGGCTGTATGTGTGTTCCTTGTGAGTGACTCGTAACAAGTCTGCCTCTTTCCCAAAGTCACCAAAGTTAAGTACCAGCTTCCTGCCATTGAACAGGATAAGCATTATAGATCAGTGATTTCAAACTACTGTTTATCCAATTTCACGTTTTTTTTTTATTTAAAATATCATAAAAAATATTATTTATTATGTTGTAGGAGTGTGCATCTCTCCAATAAAAGACGATTCCAATACGCATCTCAATTCAATTCGGTTTTGATATAGTGGGGTTACGATTCGATTCTATAAGCTACGGCTCCATTCCACAGTGTATGATGCATTGAGTCTCATGGTAAAGGTAGACAATCATCTTACAGTATGAATTAACTTGTCAGTAATGTGACATTTATTACAAAGGGTTTTATCAAATACCAAAATGTGTATTTGTAGCTTTTGTCATGTTTATTAACAGGTAACAACATGTAAAAGCTCTTCAAAGCCCAAACTATTCAATTTAATTAAATTTAAAGAAACAACAAACCATCTGCAACATCAAACCAATCTATAACTTTTTGATCGTTTTTTTGACCAATTCAAGCTATATTGTGACCGATTCATGATACACTCAGATCTTGAAAACTGATATTCCAATTTAACTCGGTTTTCGTTAAACCTCGTTACGCTTTCGTTTCGGTACGCATCATGCACGCCCGCAACCCTCTGGAGGATAATTATGGATAATGTATCTTATATATCTAGACCAGTGACACAGAGGCTACAGTAGTGACTGACAGAACAATTACATGCTCTTCCACTAGATAGCAGAAGGTACAATTAACCTGTGTTTCCATAAGCTGCCATTCAAACAACAACAAAAAATAGCTTTGTGTTCAACTAAACAGGGTGACACTTCACATTGTGTAAGTCAGTTTGTGAGTAAATTGAGACAAGCTCATCATTATTTCAGTGCAAATACTTTTGTTTAATGGTGTGGTCTTTTTGTAAAGTAAAATACAAATGTACGTGCCTTGCCAAAATAAAGCTTGGGAAATACTGTCAGACAACAGATGGTTGTTTTGCACAGTGGTGTTTGTGTAAATAGTATTTAGCAGCAAAGCCATAAAAAATGACGTATAGCAAATACGATTTTCCAAACAAACATGTTTCATATGGCACTTGATGTGTGTGTTGCAGGTTCGTGGTCGAGAAAATTTTGAGCTGCTGATGAAGATTAAAGACAGTTTGGAACTGGTGGAGCTTGTCCCTCAGCCACTTGTGGACTCCTACAGGCAACAAACACAACAGCAGCTGCTACAAAGACCGTAAGTCACTGTGATGCACACATGCTGTACGCTAAAAAGTTCACCAACACTAATGTGCATGCTACTGTGATGACATGGCTTACTCATTTCAAAGCTATTGGAAGACATTGCTCCTATTCAACGGTAAATTTGTTTCTCCAGGAGCCACATAGCATCACCCTCCTCTCCACTGTCAAATATGAACAAGCTTCACCCCCATGGAGGCCTTAGTAAATCCCAGACAGTCAACCACCTGCCGGGGACACAAGCCCAGCACCACCTCACTAGCCACACCCCCATGGCACACATGAGTGAGTATGATTTGAGATCATAATACACAAAATAACTGTATTGTGTATACAGTTTTTTTTTTTCCAGTGCAAACTGCAAAGTGCTCGCTTGCATAAAAATTACCATTCAAGGACGGCACACTGCTGAACAAAAAACCAACATTAAATGCAAGAAGTCACTCAAAATTTTAATATTACTGAAGTAGGCTACTATGTTTGTCCTGCATATCGTTTTATATCTGCAAAAAAATATTAGGTCTACTCACATTGTAATATTAGGCAGTATAAGACCCAGTGTTAAGTGCAAAACATGTCTGCCATCAAGGTTATTTTAGTTAATGAAAATTAATGAAATAACTATTGAAAAAAGTAAAGTAAAACTACTATTGAAAAAGTATTTTCATTAAAGTGGAAGTCAACCCAAACACATATTTTTTTCAAGAATATGTTCTATGCAGGCCCACTAGTTGAAACAAGGCATTCTGATTAATATTGCGTTTGTAGAGTAGGAGTTAAGCAGCAAAATCCACCCGTTTTTCGCCATCTCTGGGGTTGGCCATTTTGCCACTTCTGTCGACTGAAACTGACATCACAGATGCTCAGGGCTCAGATAACGACCATTCATGGATCAGCTTTCGAAAACAGGTGAGCTGTGATTGGCCGTTGCCTGAGCCCTAAACAACTGTGAAGTCATTTTCAGTCGACAGAAGTGACAAAATGGCCGCCCCCGGAGATGGCTAGAAACTGATGGATTAACTCTTGTTCCACAAAAGCAATATTAATCAGAATGCCTTGTTTCAACTAGTGGGCCTACATAGAACATATAATTGCAAAAAATATGTTTGGGTTAAATAAAAATGAAATGTTTTTTTTTTTAATGAAACAAACTGAACCCACATTTTATATTTACAAAGCTAACTAACACTAACTATAATTTTAGCGCAAATGTCCTTAACTTTTGTCTTTGGCAGTTAATTTAATACAGCCTTTGGGGATGATTTTAAAAGTATTTATTTCAGAATAACAGCATGGCCGTTAGCCGGAAGAAAGTAAATTGAATAGTCGACTGGGAGTTGTGGTCCTTTTACTGTGTGTCGCCTATACTGACATCATCAAGCGGCAGCCAATAATAAAGCACCACGGGATGACGTTAGACTTGCTTCCGGCTTGCGTGTTTTAAATGGCATCCCTGTTTTTGTCACTTAACTCAGCCCGAAAAGCGACGCTAGGTAGCAAGTGCTCTACATTTTGGGTTCATGTATGAAATATACACACATCCATTATCGCGAGCATGCTGGAGCTTATCTATGGGCAATAGGTGGGGTACACCCTGAACTGGTTTCCAGCCAATTGCAGAGCACACATAAGAAAAGAAAAGGAAAATGAAAACCAATTCAGAATGTCGTCGCATGCCTACAGGCCACCAGTTGGCATCACTGCACTGTATGGACAAACAGTTAACAGGTAACAGTTCCATTCCTCTGAGAGGATGAAGATGAAGAGTGTGTCTGTGGGGATATTTGTTCATGTCATCCCAAATGTGTGTGATGATGACCCCCAAACTGATTAAAATATGGCTTTGTGGAACCTTTTTTTTTTTTTTTTTTTTAACAAGAAAGGGCTCCCCCCAGCATTTTTCACAAATTCAAGAAATAAATGTCTAGAAGGTTTTGGTACAATAAATAATCAAGACTCTGATGGGAACTAACTACCGGTAAGTGGTTTAGCCCAACCTATTACTCAGATGGACATCTCAATGCAATGATCCTACTTTACCGTTCATCGTTTTATTAATGTGACTTGATTTCTCTTACAGGCCACAACATGCTCAACAGCCATCACATGCAGTCTAATGGTGACATGAACGGTGGCCACAGCAGTCAGACTTTAGTGTCTGCTTCACATTGCAGCCCACCCCCTCCGTATAACCCTGACCCCAACCTTGTCAGGTACCTCACCCTCCAATGACACTTATCAATTTCCCTGTGTAAGACAATTTGTTTGGTTTAAAAATTAATCCGTGCCATGCTGGTGTCTTCCATACAGCCACTTTTGCTCATCAGTGTTTGTGCAGAAGTGATAAAAATTGTTTCTTTGACAATAGGTTAAGTGTTGCAAATGCATTGTAGTATGACTACTCGTGTCATTAATGGGCCACGAGGGAGTTGGACTAAGTTGGGGTAAAAATATTGCTGGTTAAATCGGTAAAGCTGATTGGTGGACAATGGCCCTGTACAGTGAAACTGTATGTCTGTACACTGACAACTTTGTTGTTCTTAGCCGTCCAATAGACATTTACAAAGCAACTGTCAAACCTTCCTTGAAATAGTTTGAATCAAATAAGTTAATCATAAGGGAAGCCTTTCTTAAAGAGGAAGTCAACGCAAACATTTTTTTTTCAAGAATATGTTACATGCAAGCCCACTAGTTGAAACAGGGCATTCTGATAAATATTGCGTTTGTGGAATAAGTGTTAATCCACTTGTTTTCGCCATCATTGTGGCTGGCCATTTTGTCTTTTGTCGACTGAAAATGACATCACAACTGCTCACAATGACCAATCATGGCTCAGATTCAGAAAACAGGTCAGCCGTGATTGGTCGTTGTGATATCATTTTCAGTCGACAGAAGACAAAATGGCCGCCCCCAGAGATGGCTAAAAACGAGTGCATTTTGCTGCTTAACTTATATTCCGCAAACGCAAAATTAATCAGAATGCTGTGTTTCAACTAGTGGGCCTGCTGCGAACATATTCTTGAAAAAAATATGTTTGGGTTGACTGCCACTTTAAGTCTACCTGTGCAGCTAAGCTGCTAAGTTTGTATCACGCACTTAATGAAATGCATTTGTCATGCAGTTGTTTAGTCATTTTGTGTACTACCATGAACCTACTTGCAATGCACAATAGAACATTTCATCAAATGTTGTAAATTCTGTTTTATTTGACACTTTTGTTTATTTTTATCCTGAAATTATGTATGAATGCATTCATTTTTATCTTTTGTAATGTTTCATGCAGAACATTTTTTCCATCATTGTATGTTGCCCATACTTTTATATTTTATGTATTTATAATAAAGACTCTTCACCAAAGCATGAATGGCCTAATGAATCATTAATATTTGTGTTTTTGATTTCACATCTTCCATATTTGTCAAGGTGTTCACTTGAGACTTATTTTGTCTTGCTCAGTATTAAACAATTTCAACAGAGCTGTTTTTTTTTTTTTTTATCCCCATACAGCTTTCTAACCAGCCTGGGCTGCCAAAACTTCATTGAATACTTCACTTCTCAAGGCCTCCAAACGATCTACCATCTCCAGACACTCTCCGTGGAGGTAACAATTATGTCGCGCCTATTTACTTCCATGTTGAATTAAGAAATTGTCTATTATGAGCGTAGTGATGCTTGTCTCGATCATGGTGGCTTTCACTCTGCCGCTTGTTTCTGCCAGACTTAGAGGGCCACAGTCATGTATGTCCCCCAACAGAAAAGGACAGGAACAGCTGGCAGCAACATATAATAAGGGAATGACCCCGCAAAAAAAGTACTTGACTACAGGATTATGAAACATGTTTATTTATATATTTTGCAATTAAAACATTCCTCTGTAGAAAAAAAATCTTCACCAAAACGCCATCTGCTGGATCTAGTTGAACACATATTAGACTAGTTTCATTTATCTTGTACTTCTTTTATGACATTTCCGCAATCTACCTGCTTGTTCTCCAGGAATTAGGCGCACTGAAGATCCCAGAGCAGACTCGCATTGCCATCTGGCAAGGACTCCAGGACATGAAACAAGGCGCTTCGCTCCAGCTGCCTGCTTCCTCACACCACCACGACTACCACGGCCAACAGCTTCTACGCTCCGGCAGCAACATGGCCGCCTCCACCATGGCCGCCATCGGGGCCGCCGGCGGGGAGCTACAACGTCAACGCGTAATGGAGGCCGTGCACTTTCGCGTCCGCCACACAATTACCATACCCAACAGGTCAGGTGTTGTCGGGACAACAGGGATGGCGGCAGGGACTGACGAGTGGGCTGACTTTGGTTTCGACATGCCCGACTGCAAGGTGGCACGCATCAAACACCCGATAAAGGAGGAGTTCATGGAAAGAGATGTTCACTGAGCCCTGTTGCATTTTGCCAATGCTATCAGCAACAGCCTGTTCAAGGACTGGTACTGCAGGATCAGTGGCAAAAAGAATCTAAGCAGAATCTCCATGCGGTGGCAAAAGTTGGGCATTGCAACCATTTATTCAGCAATTTATTGTCATACTGTGAAAATATTATTGACCCTTACTGAAAAACATTGCATACCAATTGAGAACATGCTTAAACAGTGTTATATCTGAACATCAGATATGAAATCTGAATCTGAATTACGTGTAGTTAATCGTGTCTACCATGACACCAGACAAGCGAGTAGCATTTTTGTCCTTCCGCTTATGCAAAACCTTGCTGGGCAAGGTCCTCCTATGTTAATGCTTGATGAGTGTCTTCAGAGTATCTTTATGGCACTAGTTTGTGAATATTTAACTGCAACATTCCAGTTTTGTTTCATGCATCATGCACAAATTATTTTGGTGCACTTGGTAATAATATTAATATTGTTTTGTAACACTAATGTGTAGCATTTTTGTTGTTGTACATACATTTAACTCACAACTGGTCAAAGGAGGAGCACTTTAATGCTTTTAAAGTCAAACTTTCAATTTTGTGTTAAACGTGCATGTGATCAGTATTATGATGTATATAGTAACAGACAGTTTTGATAGTCTTGTTTCTATCAGTGTAAAGATTATTCAGAGGTGTACCCATCTATCCATTGCTGTTCATTATTCAGTCTTTTCTATGATCAAGTTCAGTGTTTTTCTTGTTAGGCGTAGATGATGAATTACTAATTGTCTCTGTGTAATGTTTCTCAACACAAAACAACTTGTTTGTTTTGTTTTTGAGTGTCATTAAAACTGGCCGTGGATAGAGCAGTCTTGAAAAAACATGTCATTAAATGTTACACATTTGTTTTAAATTGATTAAATCGGTTATTCTTCATTAGTGGTATGCGGGCTCTGTAGTGTAGTGTTTAAATGTTTAAATGCATAATGTTACAGTTCCTTAACCCATTGGTGTGCATAGCACAGTTGATGCCCGGGAGGAGCACATGTATATGATACCCCCTAATAATTTCAATCTTTTGTTGGGATTGGTTGGGGGGGCGGCTACATTTTGAAATTTAATGTCCATATAGCTGCCATCTGAAATGCTGGATGCCATCTTTAACACAGATGCTCCGTGGAAATGTTTGTCAATGCGGGGGTGAACGCAAGTTTTTTTTTAAGTTGACATGCGTCTGGTGTAGTGTATTGACCGACAATTTTGCTGCCCATTGAATTGTTTTTTTTTTGATGATGCGGCTGGAGGTTTGGGGTCGTCTGTGGATAACCTCAGGTGGATACCCGGGGCTACTGCCTTGAGTGGGAAAAAAAAGAAAAAAAGAAATCTAGTTCCTTTGTTAAGAACAGTTCTCTGATATTTAACTTTAAGTACAATACATTTGCATTTAATCCTTTAGATGTATTTGTTTTCAAACATTTCTTTTGGTAGATTGTTTACATTATTTTTTATGTGTAATAAATTTAAAATTTAAAAGTACACGTTTTCCTTATCTATATTTAAGCGAATTGTTACATATAACTTTTAGGAATAAAAACATTGTTTTTTTTTTATGTTTTAAAACTTATAAATTGATTTATTTATTTACACTTAGGCCAAATATCCATCCATCCATTCATCATATGTCTCGGGTGCTGGAGCCTATCCCACCTGACTCCAGGCGAAAGGTGGACAAGTAACTATTCTGAACTGGTTGCCAGTCCGTCGACTTGCAGGGAACATATCAGATAACCTCACATTCATACTTTCATTGAGTGGGAACTTAACCCACGCTGACTGCATCGAAGTCGGGCGAATGTTGCAGTTTCTCAAACAGAGCTACATTTAAGACCTGTTTGAGAACCCCTGGACTAAATAACAGTCATACGGAAAATGATACCGAAGAAACCGATTTGACTTGCATCCGACGGCTCATTTTCGGGGTTCAACTAGTCTGGTCTGCAGTAAAATCCGAGCCTTGCGGAAGTACTGACGTGTTTCTCATCAGTTTGGTGACTGTCTACTAGCTGAAGTAGAGCCGGGTAGCGAAACAGCGGCTAAATCAGGTAAGAAAATACTCTCTTTGTTCATTTTTGGACCGTTTGTCAAAACAGTCACGGTACATGCACAAGATGTTATATTCAGTTATGTATTATGAATTACATTCATTCCAAAAAAAATAAACACTGCTCTAATGTAAAAACTAAATAATGTAGCGGTTATAGCTAGCTGACTAACTAGCAGCGTAGAAGCGTTTCGTTTTTCCGGAAGTGAGTTGTCACATTGTATCGTTTTTTCTGGGACTTGTAGTTCTACATTTTCATTGTGCGTATGTATTGAAACAGGAGTAGTGCGTGTCAGGAACTACATTAACACCGCTTGGTTGTTTAATGGTTAGCACGTGGGAAATGTAGTTCAATGATGTATTCTAAAGCTCTAACTGCCGAGAAAGAAACACTTTAAAAACTACATCACCCATTCAATCGTCAATTTAGGCCGAAGTTCAATGTACATTTCTTGCTAGTTAGCTGGTTCCTTTTACAAGCTAATGTGAGTAACACGACATATTGTTTTATACATAAAATGTTGGTATCGGTATTATGCTTTTCTCGCGCTTTGTTGGGTAAAATGAATACTGATCGATTTTCTCCAGGCAATGCCATCCACGCAAATGTTAGCATTTTACAGCAGCTTCTTACTGTCGGCATTTTGATAGCTAATGTACAGTGTACCAAAGCAATCGCCTGATTGTGATTTTGGTGATGCGTTCAAATCAGCATGACCACAGACCCATTTGTTGACGTTCTTTACCTCATGGGTTTTCTTTTTGACCTGGGTTATATGATTAGCCTGTGAAAAATATAGTGCACTAACGCAGGTTTTGTGAAACTTAGCCTATGGTGGTTCATATGGAGAGTAATCATCTGGATGTTCAGTATTAACTATTAACTGCCTTAACGTTTCCATCACCTGAGCTCCTCATTATCATGGTATGATTCCTATTTTGTCCTGGTGTCTTTAACTCGTCCGCCAAGGAAATACTTAGGTCATTAGCAAACCATAACCCTTATCATCAAAACATCAGTTCATTTGATCGAAACACTGTTATTGAAGTGGTCCAGACCACGTCCCAGTTTTTATGAAAACCATGGCACTCTTTGGAAAATAGTTACACTGTCTTGGGGCTTACTGGCTGTGTGTTTAAAACATTATACCAGACGAATGTACACTTGTTCGTGATTAAAATCCTGTTTTTTTTTGGGGGGGTGGGTGGGGGTTGTCATCTTTATTTACATGCAGAATGTCAGAAGGGGACAGCGCTGGGGAGTCAATCCATGGAAAGTCATCTGTAGTTGCTGCCTTTTTCACACGGGTTGGACAGGTGAGCATCTGTCATTAACTTGCCAGCTACTTGTTCTAATTGATGTGTGGCACTGAAACCTAATGAATGGATGGTTGAAAGTGTAGTTTATTTACAAAAACAATGCACACTGCACTGTTGGGTATTGCCCATGTGTTTCCAAACACATATACATTATTTGTGCTTCTTTTTAAGTTTATGTTTGTCACATAGTCATGGACTTAACACAAGACAAGTGTTCTTTCTATAATATAAATTATTAATTTAGATTCGAGCACTATTCTTCTTGATGCTCTGGAAATGTTCAACATTGATTCAAAGTAAATTGATACAATATCTTTTTAGAGGACCTGCTTTATCGTATATAACGAGAGTCATATTATATCCGGTGGTAACGTCCACTTCTTGTTTTGTGTTGTGTGACACAGATCTATCAGTCATGGCTAGACAAATCAACACCATATTCTGCAGTACGATGGGCCTCCACACTCCTACTTACCGCACTGTACATGATCAGAGTGTACATACTACAGGTAATGTTGCCTTTCCAGCGTTTGTTTACAAAAGGCAGAATACAATTAATGTGACTTGCTTGAATCAACAAGCGAGAAAAAAGTCCTCATAGTGCATTTACACTTGTGCTTTAACTTACAATGTAAAACCCTGTTTGTGCTGCTGCATTACATGGCTTATTTTGTTGAATTATTTCCTTGAGATGTAAGACTCATGTCACGCAGCTATTTCTTATATGCTTACGGTATGTTCTCCTAACCTGATTCTATTAAAACTATAGGGTAGGCATACTGGACAAAGGCTCTGCTTGTTAACAGGCTGTATCAGACCCACAAGTATACAGACTAAGCTTCTCAAGTTTATGAATTTCGATTTCTGTCCAGTGATTGACAGCTTTAAGTTGATGAGTTCCTAAAGTCACAAAAAATAAAATAAAAATTCTCATAACTGCATACCTAAACTGGCACTTGGTACATATCCAAACAAATACTTCAAACACAACGCCACCTTGACAAGCATAAGATCTGTTTAACTATTAACAAGGGACTGCTTGACAAATTGGCTGTTTAAAGTAAAAGTTCCTCTTCACTTCTTTTCCTCTGCTTTCCGTTCACTTTCATTGAAGAAACAGTAGCAGTTTTGTTTACAAGTTTACAAGCTGACAGTTTTTTGTTTCCTTTTCTTTTGAACCACACCTTAAGCTTTCACTTCAGGTGACTCCAACCAGCCATGAGTCTTGCCACTCCATCTGCCTTGTAGTGTCAATATTCCATTTATGTGATGTTTAAGTGTGCTTATTTATGACATCTGTATAACGCTGTTGCCTACTTGCAAAAAGAATATTTCATTTGATCTTGCACTGCTTTGCAGGGTTGGTATATAGTTACATATGCCTTGGGAATCTACCATCTGAACCTGTTCATTGCTTTTCTATCACCAAAAGTGGATCCTTCATTGCTTGACGAAGGCAAGTTTACTCCATTTTTATGTTATTTTTGCCTTTTGTGTTTAGTAGCAGGCAAGAGTTCTTATTTATAGAGCACCCTAATTAATTAATAAAAACAAATCTTTTTTGCATAATTTCTTGAAACCAGACAACAGTTCACATTCTTGTAGTGTAAATTTGTATTTGTGTGCTTTATATCTGAAATCACTCCATAGATGAGGGCCCTGCCCTTCCTACCAAGCAGAATGAAGAGTTCCGTCCTTTCATCAGGAGGTTGCCTGAGTTCAAATTCTGGTGAGCCCAGCTCATAGTGAGGGCATCTAACTTGTCCATTCACAGATTAACCTAGAAAAAACTTCACTTTGGAATTTGAAAATGTATGTAATGTGTCATCTTTATCAGTGTTGTTAGCCTTACGACAAACAGCACTGTGTAGTGTTCCACTAATGCACATTTGACTTAAATCCTTTCTTGCTTGGCCATGTTTTATTCAAACAGCAGATCACCACGTGGAGCCACGCAGGAGTAGTGTTTTGCACCAGACAGCATACAGATGCTTGAAAGGGTCATCTTTTTTTCCATCTGGAAAATGTCCCAAAAAAATCTTAACTTGCTGAGTTTAAAAGGTTTTGCTCATATGCAAAAGTTCTAACAATGAAATCCTGTTAGCTCATTGTAGATTTTGTACCACACTATCTACACGCTATGCATGAGATTAACAATCTGCATGTATTGCAAAATTCAGTATATGAGTTATAATTGACCTGACAGTACGGTATTTTTTGGACCATAAGGTGCACTTAAAATTCTTTAATTTTCTCAAAAATCGACAGTGTGCCTTGTAAGACGGAGCAATTTATGGATGGATGTCAGCTTTTCAGTTCGTCTTTTTTAATCCAAATTGCTTTCTTCGTGTTATAGTGTTGTCATTCTCATCCGCATCTAATCGCAAGCAGGCGTCTATTTTCGTCATACTGGAACGTAGAACTACTTCCTGCTTCCGTGACTAAAAATCATGGGAAGTGTACAGTATTCCTACTAGGCTAATGCTGCAGTCGCTGGTTAGACCCAACGTAAGGTGAGCTTTTCTGGCGGCATATTTCAAATGTTATAATGTGGGACCGGCACGAGGTAAATGACACAGCCATCTTCAAATAGTTGAGCTGAGCAAAAAAGGTTGGATAATGGTAAGTCAGTTCAAATGAAATGTATTTATATGGCCTGAAAGGTCTTCACAAACCCATAGTTGACAAATATTAACGACATCCCCTAACCCCCAGGAGGGTCAGGAAAAACTCAAAAAACGTAAATGTATGACTTGATTACAGCTGTTGAACTGTTAACCAATATTGCATTTAGCATTAGCCAAAGTAATAACACAACCACTGGTCACCAAATTGACTAGCGATGTTCAAACTATCTGACTAATCCCTCCTCCGCTGGAAGCAAACCCTTGTTTATTTGCACGGCGAATAAAAGCAAGCCTGACACGCGGCGCTATCTGCTATTTTGTGTCCGGTCTGAACATAGCATAATAGTGCTAAATCTATCAAATGAACGTACCGTACGTACAATTAGAATAAACTATTTAACATACAATGCTTCACAAAAATAAAGCGCCTTATAACCCGTATTACCCTATGTATGAAACAATTTTGCAAATGTGCCCGTTCATTGATATTGCGCCTAATAATATGATGTGCCTAATGGTCCGAAAAATACGGTTTCTATTGTTTCTAAATGAACCCTTTTCTTGACAGGCATTCAGCAACAAAAGGCATTGTCATTGCCATGATTTGCACATTTTTTGAAGCCTTCAATGTGCCAGTGTTCTGGCCCATACTTGTAATGTACTTCATCATGCTCTTCTGCATCACCATGAAGAGGCAGATCAAGGTAAAGATATAAACACACGCTGACAAACTCTCAAACTGTGCTAGCCTTGAAAGTTATGAAAATTACACTGGAATTGTATTTCTTCTCACTTTTACAAAAGCAGATAATTGCACCATAAACCCTGCAATTAGAGAACTATAGCAGTGATTCTCAACCAGTGTGCCCTGGGAAAATATCCATTGTCAATTATTTTGACCAAAAATATATATTTCCTAACTTTCAAAAAATGTTTATATATGCCAACCACACATAGTAAGAGGCAAAACAATAACATTTTCTTCCACTAGATGACAGAAGGTACATAATGATACTGTATAGCCCACTTGTGAATTGTTTTGCTAAGTGGTGTGCCGTGAACCTGACCTCATTAATGGCTATATTATTTTATATTGTAAATAATTTATTGTTTAAGTAAATTAACAGAGCCGGACATTTTACCCAAATTTATCGCCTTCCGCCTGCAGCCGGGGTACCCTTGCGCCATCCGTCTATCCGCCTTTTTGTCCTTTTTTAAGGTTCTCATCTATCGTTTATCACCTACAAATTGGCCGTCCGTCATGATGGATAGGCAGACCGGTCTGTCACAGTCAGAATGCCCATCTCTGTAAATTAACATTAGAGGGGAAATCAACCCCCAAATTTTCTTTACAATAATATGTTCTATGTAGCCCCACTAGTCTAAACACGGCATTTTGGTTGATATTGTGTTTGTGGAATATGAGCTAAGTAGTCAAATTAACCAATTTTTTGCCATCTCAGGGGATGGCCGTTTTGTCACTTGCTGTCAACTGAAAATGTCATCACAGTTACTTAGGGCTCAGCTAACACCCAATCATGGCAGATGAACAGATGAGCCGCGATTGGTTGTTACCTGAGCCTTTTCAGTCAACAGAAGTGACAAAATTGCCATCCCCTGAGATGAATAAAACGGCTGGATTTCGCTACTTAACTCATATTCCACAAATGCAATATTCATTAGAATGCTGTGTTTAGACTAGTGGAGGCACATAGAGCATTATTGTAAAGAAAATTCTGGGGTTGACTTCCCATTAAGCACATACAGTGGGTACGGAAAATATTCAGACCCCTTGAAAGTTTTCACTTTCTGTGTCATTGCAGCCATTTGCCAAAATCAAAAAAAGTTCATTTTATTTCTCATTAATGTAGTAACTCAGCACCCCATCTTGACAGAAAAAGAAATGTTTGCATGAAAAAAGAAAAACTGAAATATATGGTCATCAGTATTCAGACCTTGGCGCATGTTATTGAGTAGAAGCACCCTTTTGAGCTCGTACAGCCATGAGTCTTCTTGGGAATGATGCAACAAGTTTTTCACACCTGGATTTGGGGATCCCCTGCCATCCTTCCTTGCAGATATTCTCTACTTCTGTCCGTTTGGATGGTGAACATTGGACAGCCATTTTCAGGTCCCTCCAGAGATGCTCAATCAGGTTTAAGTCAGGGCTCTGGCTGGCCCAATCAAGAACGGTCACAGCGTTGTTGTGAAGCCACTCCTTTGTTATTTTAGCTGTATGCTTCGGATCATTGTCCTGTTGAAAGGTGAACCTTGGGCCCAGTCTGAGGTCCTGAGCACTCTGGAAGAGGTTTCCTCCAGGATATCTGTGTACTTGGCCGCATTCATCTTTCCTTCAATTGCAACCAGTCGTCGTGTCCCTGCAGCTGAAAAACACCCCCACAACATGATGCTCCCACCATCACGTTTCACTGTAGGGATTGTACTGGGCAGGTGATAAGCAGTGCCTGGTTTTCTCCACACATACTGCTTAGAATTAACACCAAAAAGTTCAATCTTGGTCTCATCAGACCAGAAAATCTTATTTCTCATATTCTGGGAGTCCTTCATGTGTTTTTTGGCAAATTCTATGCAGGCTTTCATGTGTCTTGCACTGAGGAGAGGCTTCCGTCGGGCCACTCTGCCATAAAGCCCCAACCGTTGGAGGGCTGCAGTGATAGTTGACTTGGTGAATCTTTCTCCCATCTCCCCACTGCATCTCTGGAGCTCAGCCACAGTGATCTTTGGGTTTGTCTTTACCTCTCTCACCAAGGCTCTTCTCCCACGATTGCTCCGTTTGGCTGGGCGGCCAGATCAGGGAAGATCTGTGGTCATCCCAAACTTATTCCATCTGAGGATTATGGAGGCCACTGTGCTCCTAGGAACCTTGAGTTCTGTAGAAAATCTTTTTGTAACCTTGGCCAGATCTGTGCCTTGCCACAATTCTGTCTTTGATCACATTGGACAGTTCCTTCGACCTCATGATTCCCATTTTCTCTTACACGCACTGTGTGCTGTAAGGTGTTATGTAGACCTTTCGTAATCAAGTCCAATCAGTTTAATTAAACACAGCTGGACTCCACTAAAGGAGCAGAACCATCTCAAGGAGGATCAGAAGAAATGTGAGTTAAATACCAATGTCTGAATACTTATGACCATATAATATTTCTGTTTTTCTTTTTTTCATAAATTTGCAAAAATGTCTACCTTTCTGTTTTTTTCTGTCAAGATGGGATGCTGGGTGTATATTGATAAATAAAATGAACTTTTTTGATTTTGGCAAATGGCTACAACGACAGAAAGTGAAACATTTCAAGGGGTCTGAATGTTTTCCTTACCGACTGTATTTTGTGTGGTCTGCTTTTTGTGAGTTTTCTTCTTGTTAAATATTGTTGCATTATTTTGTTGAATAGGATGTATTTCCTTCAAATATATCAGGCGTTTAAGACTACTAAACTGCTTGTATGAGTCCTTTTCTTGCTGCTTACTAACTGCCCCCCCCCCTTTCTTCTCCAGCATATGATCAAGTATAGGTACCTACCATTCACGCACGGGAAGAGGACATACAAAGGCAAGGAAGACACAGGGAAACCTTTTGCTAGTTAAAACTCCCACTTCCCTTCATCCTTGTTTGAAATTTACCATTCACAGTCCATGGAGAGACAGGGGCTCAGATCAGTTTTTGTAAGGGGACAGTTATATGACAAGAATAAAAAAAGACCCAATCTTTGATCCACGTTTGACAGTGTTGTAAGAGCATACTAACGGCGCAGATCAAAAAAGTCTGAAAGTGTTGCCTTTGTCTGCTAGGAATGATGGGATGGGATGGGGGGTTCTTTAGAGGATTCTAGTCCTAAATTAGATCTGGCCAACATTTGTTAGTAGTTAGTGAGACTCGGTGCTGCCTTTTGCCTTTTAAAGCCCACTGATGATGTATGTGGTCAGCAAGAACCACAGGCAAATATATTTGCTACAGTTTTGGATCATTTGAAAACTTCTCCCACCCCATGGTAGCCTCCCATGAGTTTTGATTAATACATTGTCAGCAAGTTTGTTTCATGTGATAAAAGTCAGTAGTGCCAGATGATGAGGTTGATTGAGGAAACAAAACGTTTTTAGATTGAACAATTGCATCTTGTCTACTAAAATAATGTGCTCCTACTCCGAAGTGTATATCAGATGACTGTCCTCTGAGCCTAATTTGGATTTGTGGCATTTGATTTGAATGCACATTTCAGGGTCAAAATCAGACCTCTTTCACCACCTCCACACAAATTATTTCACTTGATTGATGAAAGACTTCAATTGACCATTTTCAGTTTTTAATATCAATTGATTCATTAATTGATATGTTTAATGCCCACGCACCCTCTTTGTCACTGGATTTAAGTGGCACAAACACATTTAGTCCCCACTAATCACTGGGATGAGTTACTTGGAGGGCATTTTGCTTGACATGGAAAGTCCATGAATTAGCTTTACCTCACATTTCAATACTGACTATGGACAGCCCACTCGAATGCAGTTTGTAATGGACTGCATTTCGAGGTGGATACGTTTGTGTTTGACTCTATTTTGCATTAGTTTAAGAATCAGTGAATTCATTTAATGGGAGATTTGGAACATGTTGATGTCAACTCTCAGTGGGGCTGTCATGTTTTCTGAGCACAGGGGAGTCTGGGAGAAGCAAAATTCAGTCTTGGACTATTGGTGTTTCAAAGCTTGGGTGCCATTAATTAGATTTGTTTAGACTAGCTCTTGTACTCATTTATAAATTGTTTGTTCTTCATAAAAAGTCATTCCAAGCAAACTGTTGTTCTTTCTTTTGCAGAGGAAACATAAGAAAACTGAGATTGAGGGCTTTTATTATGTCAAATGGATGAAGTGGGTGGCGATCACACCTTTTTTTTTTTTTTTTTTTTTTTTTCTGGGTGTCCCTGACAACTTTTTTTTTTTATTATATATCTATATTTTGTTTTCCAAAACCCTGGAAACTCTTGCCCTTACTGAACTGTTGCCAACACTGTTGTAAGGGAACAAAACATATTTCCTGTAAAAAGTGGCTTTCAAACAGTTGCTGAAAAGATTTGTACATATATATATATATCTTTAAATATGACATTTGAGATTTATTTTTCCCCCCCTTCAACCATGATAGATGACAATTTGCTAGTATTAAACTAAATTTCATCTGAAATTGTTAAAAGCAGAACTGGTTAATTGGGTTCTTGATTTGATGTATTCAGTCTATTTCTCATGACGTGCATGTTATTGTTTTCTTGTGTAACTGTTCAAAGGTTGGTTTTAATAAGTGACATTTTTTTTCACTTCAAATGCTATTAAAAAGGATATGTCCCTTAACAATACAAAGATATCTTTTATCTGCGCTGTATTTTTTTTTTTTTTTTTTTGTCTCAGAGTGGGTTTCAAATGGGTGAATCATACAAAAGTAACACTTATGCTATCAATATGGTTAAGTGATTATCTTGAGTTATGGTTAAGCCTTGGCCGATGCATGTGCTCAGCCACTGACCTTTTAGTGATTGTGTACTCATCTTTCTCTACAGTTTTAACAGCCACGAGAAGTAACACGACCTCTGTATGATGTTGCAACCAAAAACTGTGAATTTTTGCCACAACCTTTGTATTTATTTTGGGAAAAAAAAGTGGTTGATGGGGCACATTTCTGTGAATTACGTAAACCAGCTTCCTATGAATTCAATTTTGTGATACCAGCCACAATAAGAGAATCTGAAGTAAAGTGTTCTGGGGAGAAAGAGCTTGCAAATCATTTTTGTTTGTGCGCATCAAATTTGCAAGTGGATGTGACGTGGCTGACTGGGTGAATTAATGTATTTGCTTGTGACCTTGTGTGCCCCTGTACTTCATCTTACTTCAGCTGCTACTGCGGTTTCCAGCCCAGTGTGATATTTAGTTAGATAAAAAAAAAAAAACTCAGCATTGTGCAATTACATTTTTGACCAAAGTCAATGGAGAACTTTGTTTGCTTCTGCTGACATTGCTTTCACCAGAGTTCGCTGAGACTTCACAGCCAGTTGAGATTCTTTTTGCATACTGATTTGTGAATCCCTCCTCCTTTACAGACGCTAATACCAATTCTGATCATGCATTCCAAAGTGCATGGAAATGTTCATAGGGGCTTTTGCCAATAGAAGCATCATGTTACTTAGAAGCAGACAAGTATCATACTGAGACGTTACACGGGCTTGGACAATGGTCGCCAAAAGAATGAGACATTTTCTTGTCTCTTTGTATGTGATGGGATATGTTTTACACACATGGTCTCAGTGCAACTCTCAGTTCAACCTGAATGGAGATTATTTGATAGGTGGACTTTTTGACATTCACACTAGTAACTCTGTCAGCCACGAGAGACCAGAAGCCATTCACTGCTCCAGGTAAGTCTCCAAACATTTGGCAGAAAGGTGGAACCAATAGTATTTGTGTACAATATGTCATTAATAACATCAAAATCAAGAATTACTCTCACCAGACACTTTATTCAATACACGTGCGCTAGATTTCAATCCAAATTGTTCTTTTGCAAAAATATTTAAGCTTGATTAACAATGTCAGAGATAATCAGTTCATGGTTGTTATTGTGCTTGCTTGTAGTTAGCAGTGGTCTATAGCATGTACTGCATCATATTTGTTATTTTTGATGACGTCTTAATCCATTATATATGTTGTTATATCTTATTCCAATTCATTTCTCCTTCCAGTCAAGACTTCAGTCTGTCAAGTTATCGGCGGTTTCAGATGATGAGATTTTCCGTGGGGCAGATCAATAACTCAACTCAACTCTTGCCCAATGTGTCCCTGGGCTACAAGATATTTGACCACTGCTCAATTTCCAAGAATTTCCCTGGTGTTTTTGACCTCATCTCAGCCAACGGACTGATCCGACCTTGGAGCGAAGAACACCTGCATTTGTCTGCAGCCTCCAAAGTCATAGGAGTGGTGGGCCCTTTTACAAGCACCGACGCGCTGACTGTTGCGCCACTCTTCATGATGGATCTCATTCCACTGGTGACTGCAACTATTGTGCTCAAATAGTTTATGAACTAGTTGTTCAAACTAGAACGTGTGTAGTTCAAGGAGACGTACACATACTGTACTGTGATCCCTGCATATACATTTGGAGAGAATTGAAATTTTGAGTGGCAGACAGTTGACAAAAAGCATGTACTACTGATCTGAGGTTTTACCTCAGTTACCTTAACGTCGGGGCAGCAAATTTTAGCTTTGATTTGACACTATCAGTTTGGCAGGATCTGTTCCTTCATTCAAAATTAATATCCCAACAAAAGTCAGTGAAATCTGAGAAATTCAGTTGCCTAGCTGATATTCCATAGGGAAAAATCAATTACAGGATATAATGCTAGTGAATACATCCATCCATCAACAAGTACAATCATTTCTAGCCATGCAAACTCTCCCTCGACTGTGAGCATTGGTTGCTGGCCCTAATGTCTTGCTTTTCTCGCATTGATCTTCTCATGATAAAATGTGTGCTAAACAAGTAGCTCTGATTCCATTTCAATCCATTTTGTTCTTTGCTTCCGGAAATTTTGAGAGATGGAAATATCAATGATGTATACATGGTGTCCAAAAGTCACTATGATATATTCCTGTTTTTTTTTTCATTTTGTTCCCGGTTTCATTCAGACATCATTTGTTCATCTTGGGCTTTGCAGTTTTGTAAGCACATCACATCATTCCCTTGCCCAAAGCTCGCCAATTGACATTGGAGCAGCAGTGAAAAATCGCCGCCTTGCAAAACGTTTGTATGTCCACGACTGCAGCTCAGTGTCGGTGTGAGAAACTTTACAGACCTCACACCAGACACGCGTAGTACTTACGTAGTACATCTTTACTACTAGTACTACCCTACTACTAGTTAGACCACTACTAGTTGTGCTTTCCATGACAAGTGTCTTAAGTTGAAACAGGATGTGTTTTGGGAAACAGTTTATGGTCTGCTATTACGTTATGCTATGACACAGTTAATCAAAATGCGAACTACTGGAACAGGTGTTTGCGCAAAAGCACAGAAAGTCTTTCTGGAGAGATGAACTGCATCTCGGCATCCACAAATGCCCGATTCAACCACTTCTTAGGAGTGATGAAGCTTAAAATAGTTGTTGGCAGGGAAGTCAACGCAAAAATGTTCTTTACAATAATATGTTCTATGCGCCCCCACTAGCATTCAGATTAATATTGCCTTTGCGGAATATGAATTAAGCAGCAAATTCCACCCGTTTTATCCATCTCGGGGTGGCCGTTTTGCCTCGTTCTGTTGACTGACAATGACAACCCAGTCGCTCAGGTCTCAGGTGACAACCAATAATGGCTCACCTGCTTTCCGAAGCTCAATCTTGATTGGTCATTACTTGAGCCCTGAGCAACTGGGATGTCATTTTCAGTCGACAGCAAGTGGCAAAATGTCTGCCCCCTTAGATGGACAAAAATGGATGGATTTTACTACTTAACTCATATTCCACAAAGGCAATATTAATCCGAATGTTGTGTTTACACTAGTGGGTCTGCATAGAACATATTCTTGTTTAGAACATTTTTAGGTTGACTTCCACTTTAAGGTTGTGCAATGGCTTCAAGAGGGCGATAAAGATGCCTAATTGCCTCAAGTCGGTACGGGTAAAATTTTATCAATCTATGTAGTAAACTGGCACTAAACTGCAGTTAGGGACAGAAAAGGTTGCTGCCAGGCAGCCATTTTGCAACATTGCTTCAATGTCAACTGGCGAGTGATGGGCATGTGAAGCTGTTAAATGCTAATGGCCTCACGTCTCTTTGAATGATACTTGAACTTAAATAGAATAAAGAAAGTGTATACTGTAGTGACTTTTGGGACATTGTAATTATGGTACTTTTTCATAATTGATGTGGATGCTTGAATCTTCGCATTTGCACTATAAATAGCTTTACTTAGAATTGAATGTTAAATTCTTAACATTTTCAGCATTCACACAATGAATATGGCGACAGAACAATGATCCTTCGTAGGCTATCTTAAAGAAGTACAGGACTACTGCAGTTCAGAAATCCCTTTTTTTTTTTTTGAAGTTCACGCTGTGTGCTAATTTATGGTAACTGAAAACTGACGACCCCTCTGTTACCCCTTTAACAGGTCAGCTACGGAGCTGCCAGCTCTGCCTTTTCAGAAAAAGCGAAATTTTCATCTTTCCTGCGCACCGTGCATTCCAACCAAGACAGCGTGAAAGTGATTGTAGCCATCATGACGCACTTCAGTTGGGAATGGGTGGCCTTCCTTAACAGCAATGATGCTTACGGCAATGACGGCCTGGCACTCTTCAGGAAGATGATTCGAGATACTGACATTTGTCTGGCCCTTACCATGGATCTCCGGCAAAACACAAATTACTCTGAAATGTTCCAACATATTGAAGTATTGAGGGTAAAAACCATCGTGGTTTTTGCACCCAAAATGCTCTCCGAGGCTCTAATCGAATCAGCGATACAGTTGGGCGTCACAAACAAGGTGTGGCTAGCGGTCGACACCTGGTCCTTAAGTGAGAAGCTGCCCAAGATAAAAGGCATCCAAAAAATTGGAACTGTGCTGGGCGTGTCTCAGCCCGTGTTGACAATACCTGGTTTCACAGAATTTCTCCTCGCTTCCCAAAGCAAAGGTCATTGCGATGATGCAGAGGAGCTTCAGTTTTGCAATCAGATTTGCAACTGCTCTACTCTGAGTGCACAGGAGATCATATCGATGGACCCGTCCTACTCTTTTTCAGTGTACTCGGCCGTATACGCCGTTGCTCACGCCTTACACAATGTCTTGCAGTGTGACACGCACACGTGTCAAGGGAATATTTCAGTCTTTCCACACAACGTGAGTGGCTTTTTATTCAAACAATTTGAATTGTTCACAGTCATAATAATTCTTGGATAATCTTTTGATATTATCATGTGTAAGTGAAGATTTAATATACATACCCAGTAAAGATACTTTCTTGGTAATTAAATGGTAGTCAAATGTAAAGATGAATCAGCAATGTATCGAGATCCTTAATAAGATACTACAACTTTTTTTTTTTTTTTTTTTTTTTAATTTCACGATTACATTTTCAACAATTTAGTAGCCAGCAGCATAAACGCTTATATGAAATGAAGTGCACATGCTGTATGTGACTTGATGTTCCCCCTTTGAGGTTCTGGTGGAGCTGAAGAAGTCAAACTTCACACTGCTGAACCAGCACATTCATTTCGATGAGCACGGGGACCCCATTTTTGGATCTTATTCCATTGTTTTCTGGAACAAGAGTGGCGATATAGAGGAGATTGGATTTTATGAATTTCATTCCTCAGTCACCTTTGCCATCGATGAGACTAAAATTCACTGGCATGGAAACTGGAAGGTAGGTGATTTCTTAATTTCTAATCAGATTTCATACTGTTGTTGGTGTTTTTTTAAGTGTATTTTTTATTTTTCGCATCACCTGTTTTGCTTATTTAGCTGAGAGGGCCACAGTTCGAATCAACCTGGCCTTGAAACGGGAATCACTGAATTAAACACGTTTCCTTTTGCTCATGTTTATGATGTGCAGGTGCCAACATCACGATGCTCTCACAAATGTCCTGTTGGATTTGCAAAGAAGCAAGACGGAATTCACAAGTGTTGCTTCAACTGCGAGGAATGTCCTAATGGAACCTATATCAACATCACACGTAAGTAGGTCTGAACAAAGGAACATAAATGTCATTATTCCAGTGCATTACATCCTTTTTCATGATATTGTAATGTTGCAATGCAATATACAATTTAATTTTCGTGATATTCTGTCTTTCATTTAGCATTATAATAATTATTGTTCCTATCCGATTGGCTGGAAGAAGTTACAGGGTTCTATTAGTGAGGCATCAACTACCAATGTAGACAGTGGAACCTCAAAGGTCCAACATAATCCTTTCAGGAATTGTTGTCGACCAACGATTTACTTGCATTTACAGAAAAATGTTGAATGTATGAGTTAAAGGAAATATAAATAAAATCTCTTCCAACTGTTGCCGTCATAAAACCTTTATTAACTGTGCTGTAAATGTATTTTGAACATTCTTAACGGTCATAGAGGTGTAAAAAGAAGTAAGCCAATAGTAATCATTAACCTATCATATCATTAACATTATTTTACACATTATGATAATTTAGGCTTGCGGCACACCAAGCAGCCTCAAACTGTCACGTCACAGAGGAGCCTGGCTGTGGTCAGCGACATGGGGGAGGCGGGTGAAATGACGCTGCATTCAAATATTGCTAGCAGTTTGAAAACTTCCCCCTTTGATTGTTTCCCTGTGCTTTTTCTCATGCAACAGCTCTTGCACCTCTTTGAATCAGACGTATTGCAACTTTATTTAGAGTTTTTTTTTTTTTACTAAAGCACTTTAAAAAGTGCTGTACATAAAACATAAAGCATAATAATGAAAATAATAAATGAATAATTTTGTAATTGACATTTAGCATACAAGAGGGTCAGACTTTTATTCCCTCTATGTTGCAAGTAATAATAAAAAAAGGATGGAAAAGTACAAATTAGGAGCAAGCAAAACTATGCCTTGCTAGAAAAGCTAAATGGAACCCATAACCTTTGTGTAAAACCTTAACTTTGCCTTTAAAGCCCAATTTGAAACCCTAACCCCGTGTTGAAACCATAACTTGAAAACTCCCGAAAGCTTTTCAAGCTAATGCTAACCATGCCGACTCTCAAGCGACTTACCAAGTATTGCCTGGTTTTGTGTACCCCACAGAGGATGCATACAAGTGTGTGGAGTGTAAGGAGACGGAGTGGTCGTCCGAAGCCAGCACGTCTTGCACCCTGCGACAAGTGGAGTACGTCTCGTTTGAGGACAGCACCGCTATATTAATCATTGGGGCCACCTTGCTCTTGCTGGGCCTGGGGGTCACCATGTGCGTTATCTTTGCCCTCAACTACAACACGCCAGTTGTCAGGTCCGCTGGCGGCCACATGTGCTTCCTCATTTTGGGCTGCCTCAGTCTGAGCAGCCTGAGTATTGTCTTTTTTTTTGGAAAGCCCTCCCTTGTGTCGTGTGTCTTACAATTTGTGCCCTTTTCGTTGCTTTTCTCCTTGTGCCTCGCGTGTTTTGTGGTGCGCGCTTTCCAGATTGTTTGCATTTTCAAAATGGCCGCCAAGTTCCCCAAACTACACAGTTGGTGGATGAAATATCGCGGTCAGTGGCTGGTCATCACGGGGACGTTTGTAACGCAATGCGTGCTGAATTTAATTGGCTTTTGGATTGCCACGCCCAAGCCGCACAATGAGACGACATGGGCTCCAGACAAAATCATACTGAGCTGTGAAATCAGCACCAAGGCGGCCACCGGTCCGTCGTTTTTGCTAGTGTTTTTGTGCACCCTCTGCTTCATTTTCTCCTACATGGGGAAGGACCTCCCCAAAAATTACAACGAGGCCAAAGCGATAACCTTTTGCTTGCTCCTGCTGATCCTCACCTGGATCGTTTTTGTGACTATTTCTCTGCTTTATAGGGGCAAGTTCGTCCAAAGCCTGAATGCGCTGGCAGTGCTCTCCAGCCTCTACTCCTTCTCCTTGTGGTATTTCCTGCCAAAATGTTACATCATCATATTTCAACCCCACAAAAACACACCACAGTACTTCCAAGGCATAATCCAGAATTACACCAAAACAATTAGCCAGTAGCCTACAGCGGTTACTACCATCACCATCCTATTTATTCATTTGAAACTATTACGGTAGGTCCGGAAGTATTCAGCAGAACTGGGCATCGCCTAACCGCCACCGCGTTCCGTCTTGCGTATTTAATCGACACACGTGGTCCCGGTCCATCCCTCGTCGCAGACAGCCAATCGGCGTCGAGAGCGTAATTTTCACGTCACACCCAGGCGCCGCCGAACAAAGAAAAATATCAAACAAAAACAACTGACACAGCATGGTGAATAGTGAAATTAAAACAAGATGAAGCACGTGTCATTGCGTCTGTTGGAGGTACACAACACTGATTTTCCTATTTCGGCCGCGTGTCAGGAGTGCCGCACCTGCCTCTGACGTGGTCCAGGTTAAGTCCATTCTCGGCGTGGCTGACTCGGACTCGACTGGGGCCACATGGGTCGATTAAATATGCAGGACGGAACACAGTGACGGTTAGACGATGCCCATGCAGCTCTGGTATTCGGTGACATTGTTTTTAGCATTTTGGCTTAACTTCTACAATGGCTTTCAAATAAAATAACCAAAATGTGATTCAGTGTATAGACTTTTGGCTTTCATTTAAGAGGTTACACTAAAATGTTGCATTTGTCATTCAGGAATACAGAAAACATGTGACATCAATTTCAGTCAACAGCAGGGGACGGTGCTGCGTGAACTGTCAGCTGTCAGTGGATGGCTGAAAACGGGCAGATTCGTCTGCTTGATTCTTATTCCACTAACCCAATATGAATCAGGATATCATCTTTAGACTAGTGGAGGCACATAGAATTTCATTAATGAAAATACAAATTTTGACTTGACTTCCGCTTTATCATCTATCATGATCATTTCCAGTTCTGCCCCTCCCCTCTCATGCTCATAGACTTTTACAAAAGTTCTTACGGTGTATGTGTAAATTTGAGGAAAATGCATTTTGGGAGATTTTTCAGATTTGGTATTTTTACCCGTTTTTAAAGAATTCACATTTCCAGCCGTTTCTCATCTAAAATATTGAAGACTGACATTGGAAAACAGAATAATATCAAAATGATTCAAGTCAAATCTTTATTTATTTCTTTTTTTTTTTTTCAATTGTGTCTTTTTCGGTGTGAATACAAACTGCCGATAATTGTTTCCAGTGCCAAAACTTCATGGCAGTGTCGTGGCTCCATACAGTACATTTTTCAGGGGCTCACATCTTTGAGAAGGCTCAGGTGAGACAAATAAAGGGAAGGCATCGCACAGCATTTTCAAAGAGGAAGCACCGAATTTGGAGACGGCAACTGGCAGGAAACATCAGGCACTCAATTGACTGAGAAAAATTTAGAATTATAACACAAAACGTAAACCTTAATCTCTGCTTTAATCACGTCTCATATAGTCATGTGGTGCATAAAGGTAAAGATCATTGAAGCTGCAGACGACACCATAAAATAATTACATGGGTTTTGCAATGAAATGCAATCATGGAACTTAATTACATCGAAATGAATGAAAACACACTAATGGAAATTCTATGACGTCCCTCCAGATAGTCCCCTGAACTTTAGCAAACATGATTACAATATCCACAAACATCCAAGCAATTACTCTCAGTTATAGTAAGTACAGCTAGTTTCGCAGAAGTACGTTGGAGTAAGACAGTTGGCATCATTACCATATGTTTTTCCCTCTTCAACTTAAAAATAAATAAAGAAGAAAATCACCACTAGGTGGCACTATTGCACTACATCTTCCCCAATTTAGACTTCAACCGATTTTGACCGCGTTGGATAACGTTAGCACGTCCGCCTCACAATTGTCAGGTCGTAGATTCGAATCTGGACTCCACCCATTCTGTGTGCAATATAGATGTTCTCCCCGTCCCTGCATGACTATTCTCCGGTACACTGCTTTCTTTTGAAAACTCTTGATTTGAATGGTTGTCTGTGTGTGCCCCACAGTTGGCTGGTGACCAGTTCAGGTTGTACCCCGCCTCTCGCCCGATGACAGCTGGTAGGCTCCAGCACGCCCACGACCCAAGTGAGGATAAGCAGTTCAGAGAATGGACATGGGGTGCATTTTAACGGTTATTTTAATAAGAAGCAAGCAAACATATTAGAGTACTCATCAAGTGTCCAAATTACAGTACAGTACACATTGAGAAGGGTTTTATTGTGCGAAAACAGTAACCAAAATATTAGTCACACCCGCACATTCTTTTACAGACCACACCACAGTACCGAGAACAATGAAAAGAATACATAAATAAATATGCCTTTATGGATTATAATGTTCATTTTTGGTTAAAGAGGAAGTCTACCCCACCGCCCCCCAAATTCTTTACAAGAATATGTTCTATGCAGACCCACTAATTGAAACATGCATTCTGATTATAATATTGTGTTTGTGGAATAAGAGTTAAGCAGCAAAATCCACCCGTTTTTAGCTATCTCCGGGGGCGGCCATTTTGTTACTTCTGTCTACTGAAAATTACATCACAGTTGCTCCAGACTCAGGTAACGACCAATCACGTTGGTCGTTATCCCTTAGCAACTGTGATGTCATTTTCAGTTGACATCAAGTGGCAAAATGGCCTTGAGATGGAAAAAAACGGGTGGATTTTACTGCTTAACTCTTTTTCCACAGACGCAATATTAATCAGAATGCCAATTACGAGTGGGCCTGCATTGAACATATTCTTGTAAAGAAAATGTTTAAGTTGACTTTCCACTTTAACGCTGCTGGAGGTGTTAAAGGTGGTGTATATTATTGATATCGTGATGTAGAAGTATGCTACGGTGAGTTGTTATATTCTTTGCCCGCATGGTCTAAATATTAGAAACAGTTGCCACATGCAGTGCACTTATATACACTTATTATATTGTACATATTTATACACTTATATACACGCCACTACAGCCATTAACCTTAAGGCCTTACTGCATGGGACATATGGTAATGTAGCTATACAAGTATCTTAATAATATATCTTTATTGTATTGCATGTGATTCCTATTAGCATACATGCCAAACTTTTCAAATGAACTATTTTTGTTTTTTGTTTGCTCGAAACGCTGGCATCCATCAACTTTGCATTGGTGTGTAAAGAGCTACTCTACACGTGTGTGAAGTAAACTTGTAAACAACAATAAAATAGTAATATACATTGCATGCAATCCCTGATGCCTTGAAGGTGTAGCTTGCACGCACTCGGGGGTCGGGGGAGCGGAAAGGCTTTCAAATCCATCGGGGGTATGTGAGCATTTCTGGCGCTTAATTGACATTTTCTTGCGGCTATTCACCGCTGCAGGACGGGGAGGATGAACCGTGAAATGAGGAACGAATCGCTAAATGGTGCCACTTAGCATGGCATATGGCGCCGCGGGGCAGCAGCTCAATGCTGACACCAACAAATTGACGATTTCATACCAATTTCCGACTTCCATTCGCCGCGCACATTGCTAACTCAGCGGGAACGCTTTGGTGGCTACAGAGAGGTGACAGAACAACAACAACAAAAAGAAAGCATTCACATTAATAAAAAGTTTGTAATAATTTTTAGTACATGTGGAATTTGTGCAACAGTTGCAGTTTTTTGCACAAAGTCCGTTTGTTTCCAATTTTATTCTCACAATTTCTCATTCTCATAAATGATGCATTTATTCTCGTATGATTAATAATAACAACAATGCATCCGATTTATATACTATTATTAACACATTAAAACATGTTTTATTCCAATCTTTGATTTTCTACCAGTCCACATGGTTTTTGGACAATAATATTGTTGGGTGACACAGGTGAAAGAGCACGTTTGATCTCTGAGCGTCTTCTTGTGGTTTATTCACGCAATGTTTCACCTTTATATTCCACCTTTATCAGTGCAAACCATATTTTATCTCAGAATATACAGCTTTATTTTTACAATTGACTTTTGCAGTGCTTCATGCTTTATATTGTTGAGGGAGAGTTTACTGTACATATTTGATCTTATCTTTTTCCTCGGTATTATATATTTTTTTATTGCAGTATTCTTGCTATATCCTTGCATTTTTTTTCATATTTCATTTGATATTTGGGAAATCTATTAATATTTTATTAAATTGGGTGACTCTTAATATGCTTTACTCTCACAGTTGTATTTGCATTTGATTTATTTGCACATAAACAACAAAACAATATAACCTCTAGCATTGGAGGAAATTGTGCAGGTGAGATCCTAAAACCCATCGTAGGGTTAATTTAAAAAAAAAAAATCTCACCATACATCGAACATGTTCCTAAATAATCATAAACAAATGAATAAAAATAACAGTACTCCTTCGTGTATATGACGCACATTGCTGTAACATTTTTTTCCTGTCCACGTTGCATGCGCATTGTTCTTGATTAGACATTTTGCTCAAGACACAGCAATTCTGCTGCAACACATTTGTGTGTCCCAAAGATAGCATAAGGAGCGAGGAAAATCGCAGGAACGCCCATGTGTCTTTTCAGTTGTACCTTTCAATTTTCCACTTTGGCCGGATAAAGGGGAAACCCTGGGAAATCCTTGGCTGGCAACTGGTCCTTAAACTAAACAATAAGACACTTAGGTCGCGGCCATGTGGGATTTGTGTGGAGGAGAAAAAAATGGCATCCCTAAATTCAAGATTGATCCCGCAAGTGATGCTGATGTGAGGATGGACTATTAGAAGTGCTTTACATCCCTTTAAAACAACCACATCATGTTTCTCTCTATTTTGCTATTTTTAGTCTACGAGTCCTAGTTTAAAAATAACTGGGGTTTAACAGAAAAGCCAATCACAGTCATAAATCCAACAAACAGAACATACGTCAAAAGACGACCCATATTTTCACGAGGTGTGCCAGCAACTATAGATAAACGTGAGCGTTTTTTTTTTCCTGCTGGTGCATATGAGGCTAAAAGCGCGTGCAGATTCCGTCCCACTCATTGTTGTTTTACGAAGACAGTGCACTAAAAGGCTGCTTTATGTTAATTCAAATCCCGCTCAAGTGGTTCCAAGTAAATGGCAGATGTTTTGCAATTCAAGGCGCATCAATACCCATGCGCTTTAGTGTTTAACAATGGCACCCCCTCCCTCCGTCTCTCCCTTTTCTCTCCCTCTTGTCTTTCACTCGAGGCGCGCACAAAGGCTTCATCCTCCAGCGAGTTATAAAGTTACTTTGCAGTCAGTTCATTTGGGGCCATGTGAGAACCTTAAGCGATGTTAATGTGCACCTCTGCTCCTTTCATGCGCTCGCCCCTGCACACACAGGCGAACAGCAGCCTTTGTGCGCCCAAAGCAAAGGGAGAACCCTTTAAATAACCCTAGGATCAGTCCATAGAAATTCATGATGCTTTCTGTTTGATGTTTGATCAGAGCTACTGTCGCGTGGCTGTGCCCCAAATCCTTTCTCGAAAATTGTAATATATACGCACATATATATACATATATATATCAATTCTGCTGCATGCACCTGTTGATGTATACCTGCTCCGTTTTGTGCACTTGTTGCTCACAACAAAAGCCCTTTGGTCACACCAGCGCAGACTCAAGTGCACCTGAATGGAAGCGGCAAATCGATTTGCTCCGCTCCCGCTGTGCCAAATCGTGGGCCTGCCCTTGTCTGCATGTTTTAAGACACAGGCCACATATATGGGACGCTTCGTATACGCATGCAAGCATGGCAAGGAAAGAAAGGGTAAAAAAAAAAAAAAAATCCTCATGGCAATGGTGCTAGTGTACCCAACTGGATGGATGGATGGATGGATGGATGGATGGATGGATGGATGGATGGATGGATGGATGGGTGGATGGATGGATGGATGGATATGTAATAGATGCCATACATTATGTCAACCTCTCTCCCTGACCCGCAAGAGCTCAACTCCACTTGATTGTATTTGTATAAAATACTCTAAAAACAACTGAGAAAAAGCGCTGTACATACATAAAAATCAAACGCACAAGACAGTTGAACATAGCATTTTAAAAATGATAAAAACAAATAAGACGACAAATTAAAGGTTCAAGTCGCATGTGTTGCTGATCACCAAGAAAGAAAAATGGCCTTGTAAGAGGAAGTCAACCAAACACATTTTTTTCAAGAATATGTTCCCAGCAGGCCCACTAGTCGAAACACGGCATCCTGATTAATATTGCGTTTGTGGACTATGAGTTAAGTCACTGAAAATGACATCACAACTGCTCAGGGCTTAGGTAACGACCAATCACAGCTCAGCATCGGAAAACATGTGAGCTGTGATTGGTCGTTACTTGAGCCCTGAGCAGTTGTGATGTCATTTTCAGTCGACAGAAGTGACAAAATGGCCACCTCCAGAGATGGCTGAAAACGGGTAAACGCAATACTTATCAGAATGCCTTATTTTAATTAGTGGGCCTACATAGAACATGTTGAAAAAAATGTTTTGGTTGACTTTCTCTTTTAGGGCTGTTTGAAAAATAGACAGGGAAGGGGCTTGTCCAATGTGCATCGGGAGGTCATAGTTTGCAATTGGGACCAGCAACAGAAAAATGCCCTCTGAGCTTCTGCTTGGACTTCAATACCTCCAAGAGCAGCTGGTCACTAGGCAGGAGTGCAGGGAAGAAGCAGCTCAGAGAGGTAAGGTGGGGTGAGACCATTTTGAGATTTGAAAACAAATAGCAGAATCTTAAAATGAATTAACCCTATGGTGTGCCAGCAGTCAATGGAGTGAAGTCAGAATAGGATTTATGTGCTCCCTCTCACTTGTTCCAGTTAAGAGGCGAGCGGAAGCAGTTTGAACCAATGGAAATGTTTGAGGGAATGCTGGTTGACTCCAAAGTAAAGTGGATTGACCTAACCCATGAAATAAGACATAGATTACTCATCCAAAATGCTGCTGTGTAAGAAAAGGCCTGCCTCACCCGTCCAACCTGACTAAGGTGAAAAAAGACAGTCTTGACTACAGCACAAATTTGTCGGTCCAGTTTAAAACCTCTGTCTAATTTAAAGGCCAGGATTGAGACTGCTGCCTTCACAATGTGTGCCTAGGCGCCCGTGCAAATCAAGCGGAATGGGAAGATTTATGAGGACCCAAGTGACAATGTGTCACATCACGGTCTGGTTTCAACTGGTAAGTAGTTCAAGGGTGCAGATGGTTAGGAAGATGCCGGGTCAGGAGTTAAGATCACAGTGACGCAAATGCCTAGCTTGTCACCTAATGAGGTCACCAAAGAGGCCTGTCATACTGTACAGTGTTACATTGGCAGCCGGGTGGCTCAGTTGGGTAGAACTGCTGACTTTGGGAACGGGGAACGGGGAACAAGTCCCAGTCAGGGTGAACGGTAGCATCCAGCCTTTAAGCTATTTCCCATTTCCCAGCCACCGTCGTGGGTGGCTTGCATAAGGAAGGGCATCCGGCGTAAATACTGTGCCAAACATGTCTTGCGAGGGACAAAGTAGGAAGTCAAAATGTACATTGAGACATCCTACATCACTTATTATTAGCCTAGTCCTCTTTTGCTTTTGTAACTATCACATTACAATACATTACATGTTAAGAAAAAATAAAGACAGTAAATTATAAAAATTGCAGCTTTTCCTTGAGGTGAATGAGACATGTAAACGGAACATCTGCATTGGAGTGTCGATTGCAGGCACTTTGTCTAACCATTGATTTGCAAATGCGCCACTTTGCTCCCCAGAAGAGCATATAGTTTATTGCAGTAATAGCATAATTGCTTCACTAATTGCTGCTAACAAGTCCTTCAATAGTCCAATTCTTACAGCAGCTCCTTCAGAGCCCCCGTCGGCACAGCTCCACGACAAAGGCCCCAAAGGGTTAATGTATGACCCGAGGCTCAAAGGCTGAAAGTGGCGCGAGAGCTGCGTCCTTTTTATAAACATACACTTAACTTGTCGTTTAATGGCACATGCATTCTCCCGTTGCGCCATTCTCATGGATAGATGTTGACATGGAGACTTTGAAGTGGGGTGCATGGGGAACACTTTGAAAGCTTGGCCTCGTCCCTTCCCTTCCATTCGCTTCCATTCCCTGCATGTTATTTTAATAGAAGCACTCCATTCTTGTTTTGTTGCTGAAAGGAGAGGCAACACTAATTGGAATTATAGCGAATAATAAGCGCGGCCATGTCTCTTCTGTGACTCCGAGGAACCTCGCCACGGTGCCGTGTCCAAAGCAAGCGTGAAAACTTCACTAATGTGACGTGGAAAGAGGACAAAAGACACCACAGAGCGGCCTTGGAGCGCAGCACCTTTGCCAGATTTCATACCGATTACGCGCATCACTATTGCATTACATTAGTGTCCTGCAATTATTCGGTGGATTTTACGCAATTAGTGTTGAGGGGCTTTATTGTGTGCGTGTGCGTGTGTGTGTTTTGACACGAAGTAGGACACGCGCCATTTACATAGCCGTGACGTAGACGTGACAATATAGTCATCCGAATGTGATTGGCAGCCATGGAGATAGCATGTTGTGACGTTTAATAAAATAACAACTCACAAATTTGTATCCGTCAAGAGCAAAATTATTATTCACGTTGAGTGAGTAAAACAAGCTTCGGATGGTATACTCTTATGCATAAAGAAAAATATTGGGGAGCATTTTGACATTTTCTGAAAGATATAGTAATGCTGTCAAAAATTGTAACTACCACAAATTGACAAATAAAATTGCAGTGAAGGTGTTTCACTTGACTTTGACTGAAGATACACGTTGTTTATTATTATTATTATTATTATTATTATTATTATTATTATTATTATTATTATTATTATCAAATTATAATACGTGAGGTCATAAATGAGCATCCCATTTTTTCCTTCGAAATACAGCACGAATAGGTATAACAATATATAGGCTTATCCATCATGAATCAAAACTTAAAGAAAAAACAAACATATATGGCAAACACTTGGGTTATAGGGGCCAGGAAGGCACAGGTTAAAAGAGCAGGACAATGACTGGGGCAGTTTTTCACTGGAAATTTGTATATTGGTTATGTTGCCTCAAGGCGGGGTATGCAAAGAATAAAATATAGCACCTTGACATTTTTAGTCTAGTAATCAAAACTTTGTGAACACGTATACTGAAAAAATTATAGAATTTACTCAAGTATATTTGGTCAGGTGGTCGCACAAAATAATATTTTCTGGATCCATATATATATATTTTTTTAGATGTATAGTCTACATAAAAATATATCTGAATTCAGATGATTATACAGCATTTCGTGCAACCACTTGAAAAAATAAAATTGAGTAATTGACGCAAAACATTTTTTTTTTCAGTGTAAATTTACCCTCACCGTGATCCTTCCTACAAACTCGCGAGGGACACTTCTGTCTAATATGATAAGCTCACTCGTGGGCGGCGACATTACATTAACTACGCTTGAATATTCAAAGAATAAAGGTGGAAAGTGCGTTTCACCTTGGAAAACAAGGCAAATATTTGATGCATGCACCTCCAACCCTCCGCCCCCCTTTTCTTATTCTTTATGGAACTGCATCGAGCGTTCACTGACATGCCGCGTGACCCTCATAAGGCGCAATCTAAAACCTCCCCCTCCCTTTTCCAAAACGTCTTCGGGCCCCTGCTCAGAGTGGGCCACGCCGTGTCCCAAATGTTCAAGAAGTACTCATTTATATTTTCAAAAGCAGCTTTTTACGTGCGTAAAAGATGCGCAATGGGCCGCAGTGAGTCCACTTTCCCAAGCCAGCTCTCCTTTCAGGGAGCAGTGTGGAGAATCGCGAGGCGGGGGACCGAGGAAAAGGGGCGGCCCACAATTCTCCTCGGTGCCCCCCTAAACCAAGTACACCCGCAACCCCCTCCAGCTAGCCTGGTGTCAAGACAAAAAGTCATGACGCTCAATAGCCGATGAATAGCAGAGTTCGCTAGCCCAAAGTCCCTTTTACAATAGAAACTATTTTCTGCGTACCCACAAATATTGTCTCAAAAAGGTTGTGTGATGCGAGCACATTATTGCAAGTGTCACATATTGGGCCATGCAGTATACCATAAAATCGGGAACACGTCGAAAATTACCACGGTGCTGTATTCGACCTCATGCTGGTGTGAAACTTCAACTCCCAGACAAAAGAGTCACTGTACGACCAAGCAGAACCAGAATCGTGTTATGTTTCACTTACATTGATTGGACTCTTTTTACATTTCGAATTTATGCAGCACAAAAAAATAATTGAAACGATCCTACAATAAGTAGCTCACGGGCACTTGAAACACCGTGTAGGCAGAAAATAGGAGAAAGTTAACAATTAAATCTTATCCTACAATTAATCCATAAAGTGCAATCCGAAATACATACTTTATTCACATTTTCCCATACTCGGAAATACCACATAAAAACACATTCCTCCTTCGGTTGTGCATGTGCTTAATGTTTTTAAATTGTGGCGAATCTGCACATTTCTTCGATATAGAGAATGTTTCTATTATTATTTTGTTACGTCATCATTTCAAAATTACTGTAACTCTATAAATCAAGAAAATAAGATCAGATAAAAATGTGCATAACGCATTTCAGTATTTGTATTCCCTGTGTTGGTATGTGCTTGTTTTTGGCCATCAAATGACAGCAGTGCTCGGCCATTTGAGAGTACTGCATGTATTAGGGAATGGGGCAGGGGCGTCCTTTGCATTGAGATGTTAAGAGGGTGTGTCTATATAAAAACCCGCGCGTGGTCTACGTTCTCATTCTGGCTGCGGAGAGGGGAAGGAATTCGCTTCAAGAGAGAGAGAGAGAAAAAGGGATTCAAAACAGAATGGTGGCCACTACTGACTGCGGCGACAAGTCCGACTCAATCACTCCTAATAAGGTAGGTCTAAAAAACCCAATGTGAATGTAATATTAAAAACTGGGTTCAGTGAAAGGTATTCATTATTTTATTTAAATTATCCAGGTATCCAAACCGCTGATGGAGAAGAAACGAAGGGCTCGTATTAACAAGTGTTTGGACCAGTTGAAATGTCTTCTGGAGAGCCACTATAGCAGCAGCGTAAGCGTAAAAAACTTTAACTATAGCTCTCATGTAGTAAATGGCTGCTGTACAGTCCAAGAGTTCAAAACATTCAAGAGATTTTACAAACAAAATTGAGAAAATACAAATCTTAAACATTGTCGTCATTTTAGATCTTTAGGTGCAATGCTCTATACTAGAGGTCACCAATTCCGGTCCTCGAGGGCACCTGTCCTGCAGGTGTTCAATCTCTCCCTGATGTAACACACCTGATTCGAATGATCAGCTCATCGGCAAGCTCTTGAGAAGCCTGATAACGAGCCTGATCATTTTAACAGGTGTGTTACAGCAGGGAGGGATTGAAAACCTGCAGGACAGGTGCCCTCGAGAACCGGAGTTGGTGACCCCTGCTCTATACCCTTCATAGATATAATTTTAGGATTTATCCAAGCCAATCCAAATTTATATAACGCATTTTAAAACAACAGGCTTGACCAGAGTGCTACACTGTTTTAATTCAATCACACGTTAATTTAAAACACACGTGAAAAAAGCTAAGGCACATTACAGAAGATAAAACCAGTAAAACACTGAATACAATTATAATCAATTTCAAACACAATGATCGCATCTCGACGCATGATTAGGGAACCACCATGACGAGAAGAAACAAATGATTGAAATCCATCATGGACATTTTATTTACATGCATTGAACTATGCGCGTTTTGATTGTAATGAATGTTATTTTGCTCACACAGATTCGGAAGCGCAAACTGGAGAAGGCTGACATCTTGGAGCTCACCGTGAGACATTTGAAGCACCTTCAGAAATCTCACACCTGTAAGTCCGCACATAAAAAATTGCAAACATGTTACATTTGTCCTATCTAAGATAAATCTGACGCACATCTCTCGTTTGTAGCTCCCTCCACGCGCGGGGAGCTTTCCGATTACCAGAAAGGCTTCCACAACTGCCTGGCCAACTTCCAACACTACTTGCTGATGGCTGACACAGTGAGCGACCGAGAGCGCCTCAAGATGGCGCCGTTGCGCTGCAAAATGGTGGACATCTCCAGAACCACGGACAGCGATGCACCCCACGCAGAGACGCGAGAAATGGCGTGGAGAGCCGAGAACGAGAACACGGCCTCACAAAGGACCCACTGCGCGTCTCACTTTCGCCCAAGTGAAGACACGCGGAGGCCGACGCAAGAAGGGTCCACACTGTGTGGGCTGGTCGCCGCCCCCACGATAGACGCCCAGGAAAAAAGAGCCACGCTTAAAAAACTTCACCCCAAAAGTCCCGGTGAAGTTGGCAGCACTCATCACAATATGTGGAGACCTTGGTAGAGACGCTGAAAACGTAATTTAGCCTATTCATATACTGTTGCGGGTTCTATTTTCTGAATAAAATTGACTATAAAGACTCCATTCTTGCATATACTTCAATATAGTCAGTGTCATATATTCGCCTATAGAGCTGTTAATAACACTCAACGGTTTTATCCCCCCGAGAAAATTGTTTAATAACAGATGCAAGTAAACTTTTCTAGATTTTTTTTTCACATTTGTGACAGACAATAATCAAAACGAATGAGGGAAAAATCCAACTGTTATTAGTTGTTATTGTGCAACTAAATGCAAATCAAGTAAACTACATGACGTTCTTGGGTGTTGCATAGTAATCTACTAAATCTTGACGATACCAATTGAAAATTATACTCGTCAACACAAATCGTTTTAATCAGAGATGAAAGTAAACATTTTTAGATTTTTTTTCCCCCCCGTTGATTCAGAATCTGCCCTCGTTTTTTTCCCAGCACATCAGGTTTTCATAAAAATAACAATAATATAATATGCAATATATGACAGGTGACATTTTCTTTCTGAAACGTATAGCTATATATCATAACACATGGTAAAATCCGGATGTGCAAGTTATAGGTCAAACTTAAAAACAAAAATGAAAATCTAAACCTAAAAAAGAAAGAACCTTATGTGCGACAATACTTTTTTTTTTTTACAATCAGCATCAAAATATGTTTAGGGAGGACATATAAAGCCATCTGTAATTAAAAATTATGAATAAGTTGTATCAAACATTGAAAAGATTTCAATGGTCTTTACTATAATGAAAAATCGAACAAATGAAAATTCAAGGTTTGGAGTTATTTTAACGTTATCATTTTTTTCCGTGCATGGCTTTGCCATGAAATGTCCCCAAATTAATAGTAACCTCTTCATGCTTTGTTTAAATTATTTATGTGGGGTGTTTAACTTACACTTAAATAAAATACAGTGTAAAGATTAGCCCAATTATTAGCAATTAAAATGTCTCCATTAACCGAGAAGCAAACAGGAAAAACTGAAAACTAATTGCACCGTTAGCATACATAATACATGTACAATACTTTCAACGTAGGCCTATGTGGCTCATACTGATACTGGCTATAATGAATGTAAGAAATTAATGAATTAAAAAAAGTCAAATCAGGGTTGGATTTCTTCCGCTTTTTCCGCTTCCGTTAGGAGTTTGTTGTTGTTTTCTCAATAGTGTCATAAAGTGTGTGTGTGTGTGTGGGTCGGGGGGGGGTCGTGTGTGCGCCTTGATGGAGGTCCTGCACAGACGGCACCTTGCAGCGAGGAGAATCGCTCCCACGCCCACTTGTCTTTCACACCGGTGGCCCTCACGGAAGTGGGATGCTTCAGCATGCTTGGGGACCCCACCTCTTCCTTGCAAAAAAGACTTCACACTTCCTGATTTTCTTATCGTCCCCCCCCCCCCCCCCACCCCCCCTTATCGTGAATGTCCTTCAGCTATCCATAATACCCTCTATGAGCTATTGGTGCGATGCAGGGGCATCAGCACAGGGGGGGGCGGAGCATTCTCGATGGGCCCTTATGAAAGTAAAACAATCAGACGTATTGGGCACCACTAGTTGTTCTATATTTCGCGAATGTATAAAATGGCAATAGAATGGAATCGCAAAGGGTTACTACATAATTTTAAGGAGGTTACATTCCACCAAGTCATTGAATTTTAAAGATTTGAACTGTTTAAACACTGGATTAGTAAGGTCCTTACAGCCACTTCTATTAATAACACGAACAGCACGTTTCTATAAATGAAAGAGCAGTTCGGTATCGGACTTACAGGCCCCCCATTCTTCAATGCAATAGGTCAGATATGTAACAATCAACGGATTATACAATAAAAGGCAAAGCATTCTTATTAAGTGATTCTTTGACCTTATGTATTGGAGCGGTAGTCTGGGATAGCTTTGATTTAACGTGTTCTATATGAGTTTTCCATGTGAATTGTTTGTCAATCATAACACCTTAATTTGTTTAGTCCTTTCAATCTCTATTCCCTGCACAGTCAATGTATTTTCACATCTATATTCCTGCAACTACAAATCTGAAATTTGGTTTACCGTGACCCTGAGAGGGAAAATAATACCTTAATTTCAAGACAAAAAATCTTAACCCTGGCTCGAAACTTCAAATGAAGCCTTATCCTTTGTTGGAAAACCCTTACCCAGATTTGAAACCGTTGTTTTAAACTTCAATCCTCTGTTGAAACCCTACATTAAACCCAAACCTGGACTTGAACTCAAATTTAAACCCAAAACCCTGTAGGAAACTTGAAACCTTAATCCTGTCTTGAAACCCTAATTTGAAGCCCCAGCCCTGCACTGCAACCCTAATTTTGGTGATATTCAATCTTAAAAGAGGTGAAGGGGTGCAAGTAAACACACACACAGCCACACCCACACACGCACACTCACGCACCCGCACACACTTGAATAATCTTGTGAATTTAATCAGTCACAATCTTTTTCAAACAAAGTCATCTAGGAACTCATAACAATTAAACATCACTCATTGACTCATTAATCTTTGAATATGTAACAAAATTATATATTCAGATTGTAAATACAATAGAAAGTCAAATGTCAATGAAAGGGGAATGTGATTTGATGATAACGCATGATAAATGAGCACTGTTAAAGGAGACAATTGATGATTGAAACAGAATGTGGACAAACATGCAACTATTGAATAACAGTTTCATGTAACTCTTGATATTCATTTGCATGTTTCTGTGCAACTTCTTTGCCAGCTCTCATTTTCTGCGCCTTAGCTGTTCCTGTTTTTCGCAGACTCACTTTGAGCAATCATATGAATGTCTTTTCATTGCTCAACTTTTCTATTTTTGTCATCGATTGCAACGCACGAGCAATTTAACCATTAAACCATTTTCGGGGCCCTCACCTTTGATGGCATTACATCCAACATCCATGGTAGAGCTTGAGACTACTAATGCCGGGAGTTATATTTACTCTCTCCAGAGTTATTTAACTGTGGTGTTAAATTGTATTAACGCCGTGCCGTGTTAGCCAGTGTAAAATATGTATTGAATTTTGAGTTATTTTGCCACAGAATTTTTTCAGGACCAAATGCACTCAGACACAGTGTTAAATTTAAGTCTGTAAGGGTTGAATTAACACTCAGAAATTTGCTGTGTACTCTTACTGAACTTATCAAATATTCAAAAAGTTGTACATAATTACCAAAACAAATATGGAGAATGTTTCATGTCCAGGCATATGAGCAGGAAAGAATGTATCTGGAAACAAAAATCTGCTGTACAATAATGCATGGAAAGAAAATGTGAAGTGAAAAAAATCCCTGTATATCATCAGCATTCTATAGGGAACAACATCAAAGAGCATAAAAAAGAAGGAAATATCATCCGGAAAGAATTCACTTGTGTGTTGTGACGAGCCACCGTTTCACAATGATGCATGTGTCGTTTACAATATGTGGAGATGGATAGTTAACCCTCCTGTTATAGTTTTCAAAAGTTTAAAACATTATAGACAGTTAATTTCAAAATATTTTTGAAATAGGGTAAATCTTCCTCTGCTGTTTGGATTTTCTTTTAAATGTTATACACTAACTCCCGTTACATTTGTTCTGAAACATCTTATGTCATCTATTCCCAATGCCGCAAGAGATTATCCAATTTACACCTGTTGCCATTTGTACAACAGAATAAGTCATGGCTTCGTGTGAGCTTTGTTAAACAGGTCCAGATTTCACATGGAGCAAGTCAATTTTGTGTGGCTTGAGACGTGATCATCATTACTGCAGTATTGATATTTTTTTGTGGCATTTTTGTTTAACGATATGCTGTGAAATTTTTTAAATGGGTGCCTTTGCCCAGTAAATCAAATCACCACCGAATGTCACCCAAATGTAACAACATGGTCTCGAGACCAATTTTCATTTGTCTGCCCGTGGGCCAGATTCAACCCTCCACATAATTTTTTCATGGACCATGCAAAATTGCCACAGTTTTTACTTGACCATTGTTCTAAAAAGTTATCATAAAATCTATTATCTTCAACTGTATGGGGAATTAGATAATGTGATGGGACGAGGATTAGGGTTCCCACTGAGAATATATTAGGTAAGGGGCAAGAAGTGTAACTGCCTTGTGCTCATTTAAAACAGCATCACACGTATGTGAAGATCATTGTGGCATGAGAATAATACCAACATAATTGAAACAATATTCCCTTCAGATGAAGCCAAAGCAATAACAAACGCCATGTTTGTGTTTTTATAGCGTAAGAACTCTCTGCATTCAAATTGTTACTGTTGCACTTGTCTTCATCCTCCTTTGTTAAAAGAAGACTTAAACTGGTGTTGCAGATTGAAATGATTTAAGATGTTAAAGTCAAATGTCATAAAATGTGTTCCTTTTTACACAAAACTTGACGTTTGTATAGCATTTTGTGCCTTTATTGTACCTAATATGAAACGTAACATGAATTTAAAGCCAAGATGCAAACTAAACTGTGACGTTTGGCATACAGATATGCCGCTTTTCCATAAAGGAAAACCATAACTACAATGACACGATAAAAACAACTTTGTTACCCCGGCCCTATGAGAGAAAAAACTCGTCATGTCAAAATAAAAAATACAAATGAGCGCCCACTGATCAAACGCAGGATGTTCGGGAACTCACTGTGCTGTGTTTTAATCTGTGATTCCCACCCAAATATAATTCGTCCATGACAGCAATGCATAGTGACAGGAGAAGAATTAAATGGTTTTCCACTAACTATAGCATGAAATACAGTACATTAAATCTGTGTAACTACCTGTTGCCATTAATCCAACAAAATAAGTCATGGCTTCCCGTGTTCACCTTTGTGTTCATTTGAATAGGTCCAGACTTCACACTGAGCAAGTACGTTTGTCAGTAAATTGAGACAAGATTATTATTTCCGTAATTTTGTGGCACTTGTGGTGTGTTATGAGATGTTTCGAACACACAAAAGCTGTGGAGTTTCAGCAAATCGGGTTACCTTTACCCAAGGGTGGTTTAATTTTTTGACTAGCAGATTGGTTTGAAGATTGGATTTGGCTGAAGAACTGAAGCTGGTCGCCATTTGTAGGCCTACTGAGGTTGAAGTAATTTTTTTGTAACATTCTTAGATGTTAGTGGCTCAGTGGGTAACAGCTGCTGACTCTGGACACATGCAGTCAGGTTCAAATCCTGGTCGGGGCACATGGCCCACACACAGAAAATTGTTGTGACCAGAAGTGTATCTGGTGTAAGAAGTCAAACATATCGTGTGAGCGACTTGCTGTCATGACCCCTGACAGGAAGACGTTGCTTCTTCTTAGAATATGTTAGTAATACTTTGTAAAATTAGAATGTTTTTGAACAATAGCTATACTAATAACCTGGTATAGTAACTCATTTACCCCTTGTTGGATCAAAATCTCAACCCAATTTGCTGCCTCAAATCCTCAACCCAATGGGCTGGGTATGCAGTAAAAAAAAAAAGAAAAAAAGAAAACAAAAGCATTGGCTCAGTCGCTTTTTGGCCCAGCACTGGTTAGCTATTTCACCCAATTTGGGTTACTTTTGACCAAGCAGTTTTAAGAGTGAATGTAAAATGGATGAAACACTATGCTCTAAGTCTTGTATTGTGTAATGAATCATGTTAAGAAAAACAGCAGTGCAGAGCAACTTTCAGAACACCTCATACATCTAAACTCATTAATTTAATTCCTGGAAGCAGGATTTTTTTTTTTTGTGTGTGTGTGTTTATTTTTTAGTTTTGTTTAGGTTTAAACATGCAGCCACATGGTCACATTGAAGCATGACCATTTTTGATGGCCCAAAGAAACAGGCCTAACAGGAGGGTTAAACAGTGGATCCACAAATGTCAAAAAGGATGGGAAAGCTTGAGTCCGTGATGAAAAAAAGTATCACAATTTCGAGGGCAATTTTTTTTCTCTTTTTCTTTTTTGTTTCAGGAAGCGGAGCCAACAGAATCCGAGTGAAATGTGATATAACCCGAAGAGGATGTCGAGGGCGTGCTTACAAAACTGTTCGTGCCTTCTTTACCCTCCCCCAAGCTCGGCTGCTTGTGCTGGGCCCAGTCGACTACCGCATCCGCCTTGGACCTACAAGCAGGTGGGGGAGTCCGTCGGGTGACCCCCGCAGGCGAGCCCACCTCCCGACCACCTTTCCCGGAGCTCCCATGACCGTTTGTCCCGTCGGACGAGCCCCTCGAGTTGCTTTTGTGTTCCGAGAGGCGCCAGAGCGCTTGAGGCTCGCGTTCAAAGTCCGTGAGCGCAAAGTGAGGCAGGATGACCGCGTGGTGCTCGTACACGCTGGGGATGAGGGCGACGGTGCAGGACGCGCGGCGCGGGCTCCTCCTGGGGCTCGGCAGCGGCGTCTCGTCGATAAAGTTGATGACCTCGTCGCGGCTGAAGCAGCGCGGGTCATCGTCACGGTAGTCGCGTGGCAAGTGCTTGAGGGAGTGCGTGTCCTCAGAGCGCCGCCGCTTGCGGTAGAGGTGCCGGTGATGATGATGATGATGATGATGATGATGGTGGCTCTCCTCGTGGTAGGAGACCAGGCTGTTCCTGCGCCTCTCGCGGCGCGGCAAGGTGGAGCTGTAGCGGCCACTCACTATCATGTCCTCGCTGGAGCCCCAACGCTGAAGGTAGGAGTGGGGGATCTGGTCGCTGGTCCACATGTCGGTTTCGTCGTGGGAGAATCTTCTTGTAGGGGGCACCTGGAGCCAAGACATTAAAAAAAAGGAAAAAAAAGTGCCCCACTCGTGAGCGCTTGTGGGCTGTCAACGTCAAGGCACGACACTAAGACATTTGCTTTGGAAAAAAAAAAAAAACGTTAGAGCAGGGGTGTCAAACTCATTCTTGTCGCGGGCCACATCGTGGTTATGATTTCGCTTCGGAGAGCCGTTACGACCGTGGACCCAAATGAATGTATGATCGCCTCAACAAATTGATGAATAACTCATTTTGAAATCAGAGGCCAATAAAAAACTGTTCAAATATGCTAACATTTATTTTAAAAAGGGGATTGGCAACGAAAAATGCAAGTGCTATCTCGACATTTTAAAAAAGTGAAAACAATTTGCAGTTTTGGTATTTTAGAAAGAAACATGAAGTCAGTGCACATAATTTGCTTTTGCGGGCCACATAAAATGATGTGGCGGGCCAGATCTGGTCCCCGGGCCTTGAGTTTGACACCTGTGCCTTAGAGCATTTATTGAATAGCCTTGATATCCCAGTTAAGATCCATGTGCTACTAGCACGCACACTAGTTGAACAACTAGTACGAGTAGAATGACTGTCTTATTAGGATTTTTTTTCCACCACCACTTTTGGCCTATAGTAAAGATGGATATCAATGATACATATATTCAATATTTGGTTTAAGGTCTATATACGCTAGGAAACTCTTTGTCATCACAAGTACCACAATTCAGTGCACTATAGAAGAATGACTCGGGCGCACTAGTAAATTGACTGTCTTAAAAGTAAGGTTTTTTCACACTACTAGTGTCACTTCTGGCCCACTAATAAAACTTGAAGCTGCATATCAAGGATATCCATCTGAAGGTCCATGTACTACTTTGCTTTTTGTTCTCACTAGTGAGTAAATGCAGCACATTACTAGGATAGTAGCACAAGTAAATTGACTGTTTTAACAGTATTTTTTTCCATCACTAGTGCCACTTTTGGCCTACTAGTATGACCTTGAGCTGGATAACAAGGACATCAGAAAAATGCATTTATTCGATATCCTTGATATCTAGCTTAAGATCCATAGGCGAGTATACACCTTGTCCACACCAGTAAGATGATTCAGTAACATTCTAATAACGTTCTTTTTACAACTGCCTTCTATTACTGTATGCCATTTCTGCTAAATAGTACTGTACATGTTCCTAGTGAGGCAAAACAGTGCACTGTATTTGACATCTGAACGCTACAACTGAAGTGCTAAATAAATTAGCAGAATTTTGTCACTAAGTGTATCAGAAGCACACGGTTGTCAACGATAGTGCACAATTTTGCTTCATGAAGGCAGAAGTAAAAAGACATTGCAAGTACAGTCGTTCGACGACTTACATTCTAGCTCGATATCAAGGATATCAAATAAAACGCTCAATCTGCTTTCCATATCATGTGGCACTGCGTGTGGTTGCATCATAATCGCAACACACCTTGTCTTACTCATAAATCACATTACCTGTTTGAATGTCATTGTGACAAAACTCTGATTTATTATAATTCATTATTTTCCCCAAACCTAACCTGAATGTAAAGTGCAGAAATAATGATAGTTTCATGAGTTATCTACACTACTCACAAAACATTCGGGGTCTTGGGCTGTCTGTTGAAATTTCAGGCTGAACCGAAAATGCACTAGTGTATAACCTTTACAGATGAGCTTAACTTAACCATCTCAAAACTTTTGAATGCGCTCAATAATTCGGGGGTTTTTGCTCAAATGATGTAATTCGCACCAAATATCGTCAGTCATGCAGCCAGTCAACACAACACCCAAATGAATTTAGCAAATGAGTGTACAAAGTTTGGTTGCAAACAACAAATATTGCCCTACAAGCATGAGTGCAAGTCTTATCAACATATTCCAGGCATTGCCTCTTAATTGGCATATATGGGAAGATGGATAAGAATGTAATTCGCACAGAATAACACTCATGAGAATGTTAGACTATATACTGTAGGTGTTTAATCAGCATAAGTCCAGCTACGGTAATTGTTATTATTTTTGAAGAGGCCTAATATTGGCTGATAAAATCGACTAGCCTATTAATTGGCCAGGCCCTAATTTAAGCAGGCTTCCTCATGATTCTGTTCACATTTTTTACACTAAGACAACACCTAACATGTGATCAACAGTACTGTATTGGAACATGATGTTCCACTGAGCTCAATGCGTCATCAGCAGGTGGCAACAGAGAGACCGGAGGAGTCACAGAAGGGCATGGAAGTGGACATCCTTGGAGATTTTCATGGATCAAGCTCCTGTTGTGTATTTTGACGTTAAGGTTCTTGTTAGAAAACAGCAAGTTGTGCAAAAAGGATCGAACCTTTGAACAGTTGGACATTTGCATTCAAAAGTTCCGTGAAGGTCAAATAAAATTCACCTGTAAAGGTTATTTTAGGTTCATCCTGGAATTTCACCCCAAAGTCTAGTGATCTAGTAGTCCCTAAAAGTCCCTTCACTTTTTGGGAGTTATGCACTTATCATCAGCATTGAGTTTAATCAAAATGTTACACTGCAGATTTTACGACAGAGATTTTAACATGCTGTTCATGGGTATTATGTTTGGATCTTACAAATAAATGAAATATATAAGATTTCGATTGAATACATGGCCACAACTTGAAGAGCATTTGCACAATCTAATCTAATGGAGCAGAGGTTCCCACCCACTGTGGCGATGCACATTTGTGCCAGCAACGGACGTACAGTGACAGGTTGAACCATTAAATGTGCTTACACTAGATGGCATAAGGTGCAATTAAGCCGTAAACCAACCTGTTGGCATTCATGCAACCGGGTAACAGCTTTGTGTTCAACTAAACTGGCCCTCAGTTCACACTGACAAAATGCGTGACTCAAATTGGATGAGATCATCAATATTTCCATACCGAGTACATATACTTTTTGCCACATTTTTGATTGGTGGTGTGGTGTGCCAAGAGATTTTTCTAATGTAAAATATGTGCCTCGGCTCAATGGACCTAAATGTTGGGAAACATTAATAGAGATCCAATTGAACATTCGGACTTAACATTGACATTGAAATTAGACTATTTAAACAACTCTAATATAATTTTTTAATATTTGTTTGATAGTAAATGAACTCTTCTCTGATACTGACCAACACCATCAAGAATTATCCATATAGAGCTCTTGCAATGGATTTTATTCGATTGCACAAGTGTTCCTCCGCATTGTGGCCGGTAAGTGTGTACTTTGTGTGTGTGTATATATATATATATATATATATATATATATATATGTATATATGTAAGTGTGTACTTTGTGTCTATTTATATATATATATGTAAGTGTGTACTTTGTGTATATATATATATATAGCGTATTCATTCCACATTCCATTCTGACCTGATAACTTAAGCAAGAGAAGGAAGATGTTTGTCAAGCTGACGTCACATTCACAAGGCTCATGTCAGCCTGCACCCTTGTGGTGGCTTTTTGGTGGAATTCAGAGAAAAGGTGAGACAGCAGACGATACAGTAGCGGTGTGAGGGACTCCACAGCAGAGGGCAGCACAAGCATGACAAGTGACGTGAAATGCAAGACGCGTGGGGGGGGAGAGGACACGCCAAATAATGCAAAACAAAACAAAGAAGAAAACAAAAAGCCGCAGAGGCTTTATTGTACCGGTACAATCGCTAGATAAATCTAAGTTTAAATTTAAGAAAAATAACAGATTCTCTCTTGATGCTACCCATTTGTTTATCATCTTAAGTTTAATATTACAATGGGTGCTTTGACCACAAACATTGGGTGAAGTATGGATGAAATGATGGCTACTGTATCCATCTCTGTCTCATTCAATGAAGATGTCCTCAATGACAATTGCTTTTGCTATCTACAAACCAAATGACCCAAGTAAAAGTACATTGCTGGGACTGCAGACTGGAGGCGAAGCCCCTGTCAAGTTAACTGACAAAGATGGCACAGTGTTGAGATGCATTTGTAAAAATGAAGCATAAAATGGGAAGGGAAAGAAGCAAAAGAGAAACTTTTCTCTCAAGTTGCATCATCAACAGTCTTCCAGGCCAGGCTCAGCAAGTGAATTTCATCAGTTCTAGTTTGCCCAACAAATCTCAACGTAGGGCTGGGCGATATGACTGAAAAGTATATCACGATATAAGTGTTTCATATTGGTCGATATCGATATATATTGAATTTGTTTTCTTTATTTAAACTATTGAAAATAATGACCCGAAGGAAAAGACATTTAGCTTATTTTATTTTAACATAATACTTAACCTTTAATAAGAGGTCAATGTAACTATGAAAGAGTGAAATAAACTGGTTGATATAAAGATTAAATAAACTCCATTTTAAAGATAATGTGCTTAGAAGGGCTGAGAAATGTTTGAAAAACTCACAATCTAAATATTTCATATCAGTCAATATTGATAATTATTGATTTTGTTTTAAACCATACCTTTAAATAACAGTTAACTGTTTTTTGTACATCGTTAGGTAGAGTAACGTGCAGTTTGTCCTCCATCAGTGCACTGTAAATGCTTACTTGCATTAGGTCTACCCCAAAGCAGTTGTTGACACATACAGCATATAGCCTTCATGTAAGTGAACGAATACTCTCTTGCAGTGCATACATCATCGTTGACCAACCGTCTTAGGACTACTTTATCTTTTTAGCGGACTCATTATTGCCATAGTCCATTCATATTTTACTTGCTGGATTTTACCTTGAGTGCGATGCCGGTGTCGGATAAGGCTAACTAGTGCTAGCATGTCAAAGACAAGAACTCCTCTACTTGTACACCATGGCTCCATCTACGGCCTTTTAATAGGGTTATCATGCATAATATAATTTAATTGTAAGAGTTGTACTCAGGGGCGGAGCCATGCCGTGACAGACTGCCCACGCAGTGGGATTCATGAAAAAAATATATACTTTTAAATGGTTAGTAAATTGCGTTTTTTATTGTATTGAATATTTAAGAGTGGCATAATTGCGGTTGTCTAAGGAAGATCTGCACTTCATATTATTCAGTTTGTCGCTTTAGTTGAATATGCGATGTGTCGGGACAGGTGGATTGTGCTCAATGAGAGAAATATTCAGGCCCACCCGGATTTTTCCAGGCCCACCCATTAGCCACGTTCTGGCTCCGCCCCTGGTTGAACTGTGTCAAGTGGTCATTTATTTGAGCAAAGTTACGGCGCTCGCTCGCTGGACGCGAGCATAGCGCACGGCCGCCGGTTTAGCGTTAGGGTTAGTTAACAGCTTCTTCCTCGTTGCTTTAAAAGCTGCTTCTTCTTTGGTTTAAACGCTTCTTCTTCATGTTTGGAGGCGGAAGCGCGCTGCCTACATCACGCACCATGCTGCGATCGGATTTGTTTTTCTTTTTTTTTCTTTCCATCGAAGGTTTTATCGAAGGCATTTTCTATTGGTATGGATCACGTGTCAATCGCGATACATATCGATATCGAAGGATCGGCCCAGCCCTATCACAACGTATCTCTTCAGAGCAATTCGAATGTATTATCCAGGGCCAGAATGACAAGTTTGCCTAAATAATTGATTGTGGAATTCCACAAATGATGATCAGGGGTTGTTGAGTTGCCCTCGAAGGCTGTATGCCATCCGAAAAGAAACGTTGATTGTTTTTGTACTTATACAGCGCCACAATTGATTTGAAATACAACCTCCAAAATGTGATATGAAGATGGCATTTAGCTTTCACCGATGACAGATATTTGCCCATTTCCGGGGGCTTGTAAGTATTTGGACATTTGATGACACATCGTTTTTAATACTCGGGTGGGAATTATTGATAGTCAGTTAATGCTCTTTGTTGTGGGTTTCGCTGCCCTCATTGTTGTCTTCAATGAAAAGCTGCATGCTCTTCGACCTTGAATACAGCCGTCTTCAACCTTTTTTTGCAGACTATTTCATGTCAATACACACTGTATTTCAAAGGACAAGCATAGAAACAAATGCAAAGAAATGATTACAACTACAATTTTTAGTTGTATCTAGTAGGAAATATTTACATGTTCCTCTTCAATAAACTGGCCAGTCTCATGTTACGTTCCATAAAGTCGACTCGTCGACTAGTCGGTTCATCCCCTAAATGCAATGTCCTTTGGATCATGCACGAGTGTTCCTGTGTTCTTGACTTCAGTTCATGTTTTTGAAGTGCTCTCTTTTCTGGTAATCCAGGCCAAAATATTGATTTGCATAATAATGCACTGAGATCTCCTGGCACATATCCGTAGCTGAAAACTCCATAACAGCATTAAAACAAAAAAAAAGTATCTGCTTCATTTTGCATGAATGAGAGTACAGCACTTTCTGAATGGTGAATTGTCACATTTTTGTTAAATATTTTAGATTAAAGCTGAAAGTTTACGCTTCAACTTCATCTTGATTGTTTTATTTCAAATCAACTGTGGTGGTGGTGCATAAAGGCAAAACAAATTGTCCAAAAACCTCTGCAGTATAGTATGTCTTTGCATTGTGTTGATGGGAGTGCCAGTGGTCTTATTTACCAAACATTCGCTAGCCAGAATATATTTTGGAACCAGGTTACAAAGCAAATAGAAACACACACACGCACAAATCACATGGCATATCTGACAGCATCACAATGTCTGTTAAAGGCCCACAATGCCATTTGACCATGCACATTAGCAATAAAGTGTCATTCAAAATAGGTCATGTGATCAAGTTAAAAGAAATGAAGAAAATCAATGAAAGCATATACCTGCAAATACTGCATTTTATCTTCCTGCTGTTCCCTCACTGGATACCCTTGCGGGACCCCCCTTTCTAAGGTTGAGAACTCATACTTGGCATTACGGTCTACGGTCACGATTTCAGGCGCTGAGCTATAGTCATATGGTCTGTCATATATTAAGTCGACATGAATTCCTCCATCGTGGCTGTTTTCTACAAAGTGCAGAAAAGCACGAGCGTCAGGGTTAGATAGCAACGGACTCACAAGACAGACAGACAGACAGACAGACGAATAGATAATAGAGACAAGTTCAATTGCTTTCTGATTTGGTTTGCCTTTTGCCTTTACTTTGTCCTGCGAGACTGACTTTAGATCAAAATAACTTTCTCTTGAAATGCTTTTTGAATGCAGAAATCAACACAAATAAGACAAAAATACCCCTGCATGTTCCCAATTTGAGCATTCAAGTTCATTTAGGATGTGTTGAGCTTGGCTGTAAAATGCTGCATTTGAGGGAAAACTGTGCCAAAGGGATGAAAGATAGCAGATCTTTTGCACAGGCAGCAGGTGGGCATGCAAGTCAGCAGCTTGGTAAAAAAAAAAAAAAAAAAAAAAAGCAGGAAACAGTCCTTATACATACAACTGTGATGAGTTATACATGGCAAGCCCTCTGGAAAAAGAAAGCAGAGAACTGGAGGTGTTAATTATCACACAAATATTGGCTACCCGGTGTTGCTGTTTGTTACATGACCCCTAAGTGGACAACATGCACTTCTCATGGAGGACACCAGGGGGCTCAACGTGTTTGAAAGGTGACAGGAATAAGGACGGGGAAAGGGAGATTGCGTGGGATGCAGATCCACTTCCACCATCAGACAAAATACTAATATGCATATGTTGTTAGTCCGCACCATCAACAGCCTTTTAATATTCTAATATGACCCTATAACCTCAACCCGGTTTTCTTACAAAGTGTCAGTCCAACTATAAAACAACATTAGAAGGAAATCCCTTATATACAAATGTTGTATTCAGAAAAACAAAATATCTCTGATTTGAGGGTAATATGAGCATGAGGATGGCATCAAAGTGCTTTTCGGCAGGTTTTCCGGTCCTTCCAAATCAATGGGAACCATTTAGTTCATTGCCCTGTTGTAGTGGGCCAAAATGGCCCATCTTAAGTGCAATGGAGTGAATAAAGTGCTACAAGATAAATATGGCCTTTGAATAGCAATCACTCACTGGGTTTTTTTTCGGGTGCTCATGTTTCAGCAGTACATACTAGCACATTCTAACTGAGTAAATAGATGCTTTAGACTGTAGGTCAGGTGATAATATTTGACCATTGATTTCATGGGGAAAACCCCTTCAAAATATATTTTTTGCATTCATTCAAATTCTTCTTCAATATTTAGGGTGTACTCATACTTTTTAAATTCAATTTAAATTCCATTTATCACATGTAAACGATTACATCTGTCTTTCATTCATCTCCATCCACTAAGAAAAAGAAATGGCGCCCTAATTCCGAACCTAACCAGACTATAAGGTCACTGAAGGAAAGGGGGAATTCTATGCGTGGACAGAGAGTGAACGCGTAAAAATAAATTGACCAAACAATAGGAAAATAAAAATTGGCGAACACAAACAGCGAAAAGAGTTTGGGATCATCTTCTTCATGGCCATCTTAAAAAGAAAACAAAAATCAGTGATCTACAATTGAGACATTGGCCATGGTTCATTCAGGCTTTAAAAAGACGAACCATCCACCACCTTGATGTCAGGGGAAGGGAGTGAAAAAGGATGCCGGGTCGGTGGGTCGGGGACGGAGAGAACACCGGATTGTGTGGGGTGGGGGCGGGGCGGGGGGCTTACCCTCGTCCACCTCGTCATTGGACATGATGGCCACGCACTTGTCCCACACCATGCGGATGTCGGCCCGATAGCGGTCACAGGCCCAAAGGAACATGGGCAGCAAGATGGACTGCACAATGGAGCACCAGAGCACACACACAACCATCCAGTTGTAAGAGCGGTCAAACTTCAGACTGGCAAAGCTCACCACCTGTGCAGAACAAGGCCATAAAAGATACACAACTTGACTACATGACTGTTGGAATGCAGAAAGAGAAAAATTCATTGGTAACATTCCAAACGTTAGCAGACGGTCAAAGCAAGAAAGGGCGGGCTACTGATCGTTCTCTTGTGATTTGAGTGATCTCAGTCTCACGCATCTTCAGATTCTCAAACATCAATCTTAAAGAGCCACACGAACGTTTTCACTGAGTCAAAGGTCCATTCATTGACGTTGGCCAGGCCACATGCCATAATGTTATATATATATTCAGAACAAAATGACCTTTTCATAAATTTAAGAGCAAGTAAATCAAAATGTCATTTCCATTTTGAGGAGGAAGATCTGAACTTCATATTATTCAGTTTGCCATTTTATTTGAATATACGAATATACCATGTGTCATAAGAAATATTCAGGCCCACCCTGATTTTTCCGGGCCCACCCATTAGCCACGTTCTGGCTCCGCCACTGGTTTAACCCCCTAATTTGAAACCCTAACCCCAGTTTGGAACCCTAATTTGGGGCGAGCGGCCGATTTTGAAGGCCCCGAAAAATCATTAGTCGACAGGCGTGGGGGAGGGGCGTCCATTCTCCTCAATCCCAGCCGGATGCCCCTTCAATATGCCTCTGCCACTACATTTTTGTCCCGGGGGCGGTGGTGGGTGCTGTGGAATCGCCGCCGCATCGGCCCCACCCTCTGCACGCCCTGGAGACGATCCAGTTCTACGCATGCTAACCCAACCAAAAAGGTCGACTGAGGGTCAATGCTGTATTGCAATAAACCAGTTGAAAAAAGCAAACTACAAACATTCTCCTGTACTTGCAGTACAGTATATCCTGCATGCACACCTTCAATTGACAAATGTACCAGCATATACTCTAAGCATGCACTTTGCACAGCATTGTATCAATTCTAATCATAGACTGCATGGCAACCAAGTGTTTCAAGTGGTTATCAGACTGCCTCACAATTCTGAAGCCACGGGTTCAAATCCAGGGCCCCACCTTACTGTGTGGCGTTTGCATGTTCGCGCCGTGTTAGCATGTGTTTGTCAGGGTATGGCGACTTCCACCCGCATTCTAAAAACATGCGTGTTAAGTTCACCAAAGAGAGAGTAGGTGTGAATGTGAGAGCAAATTGTGTTTTTGTCTGTAGGCGCCAGCCAATCGCAGGGCGGGCGCCTATAGACAAAAACACAATCCCAGATGCAGCCCAGCTGGACTAGGCTCCGGCTCAGAAAATGGATGGATGCATAATCATCAACTGCCACGTGGAATTTGAAATTGGGATTATTCAAATCATTGCGTGTCGTCGCAATAGCAATCTTACATAATTGACATACAATTACTTACTACTAGGTAAATGCATCCCTATGTTTATGAGTGCTTATGACAAGGGCGTTTTTCTTAAGAGTTGGGCTATGACTTTTTATTTATTTATTACTCGTCTTTATTGGGGTTTGAGACCAAATATGATGCTTCAGATCTAACACAATTTATTTGATCAACACTTCAATGTATAAAATATATATTTTTACCACTCTCTGGTAAAAAACAAAATGCTTGTCTGAGTGTGTGCTATAAAAAATATGTTGTTTTCTTATGAATCTTTATGGCGCTTCCAAATGTAAAATCCAATTTTGCTCCCACCACAAATCTATTGCCGAGTGCGTGAATCATCACACAAATGTAAATGAGTATCCGAGAACATTTATTTGTGTTTGTTCTTCCAATGCATTTAAATAGCTCATTATATTTGGTCAGGAGAGATGCTGTTATTTCTGTCACGAAATAGAATCTTCCATCACCATGACCGCCTCTATTTAGAACACATTGTACTGTATAAATGCACTTTGTAGTACAGTGAAGCATTACTTTGCTCAAACCAAGCAAGTTCATGAACAAAACAGCAAACCTGGAGAATTCAATTCAATTCACCAAAATGAACTTGTCAGTGTCCTGAATCTTTCTGACTGCTAAATAGCAGCTGTGGCGCCCAAAGGAGTGTGAGGACCTCCCTTTGCTTGGAAGCGTATTCATTGTCTCTAGTCTCCACCTAGAAGTGTATATTCCACATTCATGTTTGGTAAAAATATGAATAGTATCTTCCCTTAGCATGTGCATATAAAACTAGGTATTGTTTATCAAGTAAGGTTTGAAATAATAAATGTAAACAGCACAAAAATAAATGCTTAAATACAAATGAATAAATAAAACATCGACATATACTGTTTGAAATCAAATGTAGCTTTTGAACAAACTAAAATGTTGAAAATTTTGTTTTATTTATTTTTGCTACAACTGTAAAGAACCTGATGTCTTCAGTCAAGCGTGCACAGTAGCGAAATGTGCCAATGAGCCAATGAAGGAAATGACAGTGGAGAAAAAAAAAGAGCTATTTGTCAAGGAAGTTGTTATCGCTCAGCTCCCAGCGTGCAGTCGTAGGCAAATAGCAAGTGAGCCCGCAGAAGCCGAGAAGCATAACCCGAAGGAATAATTGAAGATGATGACTATGAAAGACAATGCCTGTGTCACTTGCTAATGTGGTTCTCGAGCTCTTTTCGAGGTTCTTTTCAAGAAAGTATGATCTATCGCACAATATTAGGGCTGCAACTAACGATTTCGTCAATAATTATGTTTTGTTTTTTTCAGTTTCTCAATAATTATTTTTTCAATTCATCGATAAATCGGATTAAAAAAAACAATTGCCAACACTTTACTGAAAAATAGGACTTGACAGGATGCTTTGTGAACATCCCAGAGCTCTTATAAGAGAATAAATAAGTTCTAATGTTGTTGTTGTTTTTTTATACTAAATGTTGTCAAAAACGTTTATACAATATGATATGAACCACCACAAAAAACATTCAACATTCACCTTTTAACACGTATGTATTAGTATTTTGATTGCCAGTACTTATTATCTATTTTAGTACATTTGTTTAACACACATTCTTGTGTGTAATTCAATTTGTCCCTTCAGTGTAGCCATAGCTGTTCCCACTTTCACCAAAAACCGTTGCTATATCGGTGGTTTGCATTCTGAAGAGCTTTACATTCAATTCAGACATGCAATTCTTTCCAGTGTCCTCATTAGCATACAAAAAAAAGTATAGAAAAGTATACAACACTTTGGACTGCTGCATGTGTGTTGATTGAAGGTTTATAATTTAACGTAACATCCATATTATAGCATTTAGGTAGCGGACGTTTGTCCGGTTTATAGTAAAACACCCCTGGGAAGGACAAACTTGAAGTAAGAACGTTTTGCCTCGTATTTGCAGAAATCCTTGCGAAAAGTGCACACACCCACTCTTGCAGGGGAAAAAAAATCACAACAAGAAATGCCATCTTTAAAAGCGCGACAGTACTATTTTACCGTGCAAGCCTATCAGATGATGACAAGTTTGGTTTTTTCCTCCTACATCGCAGTAACACTATAAGACTGACTTGCGTTGACTACTGTATGACTAATAATCATAGACGGAAAGCGATGACGAAACTATATACAGTATATGGCGCAGCTCTACTTCTCAAAATAAAAAAAAAGTCTTTTGTCTAGCCAGGCGAATTTCACTACTACCGCTCTTCCATGTTATTCACAAACTAAAGCTAAATTACATGACAGGAACTTTTCATGCTTGTCAAACTAGATTAAAAAAAAAAAAATGCACACCAGCACGAAGAGAGACTAACATTATGTTTCCTCACTGTTGGGCTTCTGTGTTACACGAGTGTGCATTGACCGCTCGACTCGCGCTTCGTGACGTGTGACGTAATAAAAGAGTGACGCAGCGGTTGACGCAATAATCGTGCAACACAATGATTCGATAATGGGATTGATTGCCAAAACTTTTAAACATCGATTTTTAGCGATATTAGCGATTCATTGTTGCAGCCCTACTCAAGCGGCTATTTGCATTTTGTGTTTTCTGTGTGTCTTTTACCAATGTTTTAACATGATGAAGCTATAAGTAGTGTTTTGGAATATGTGCACGAGCACTTCTCATCCACTGAAGTTATGTTGTCGGTTTAACTTGCCAAAGGTGTACAGCCCTTGATTGGGAAAACGTGTTTCGGCGACAAACGACTTCAAAGATGGCTGCACACAGGGCTACATAACTGGGGTCATGCCGCAATCCGGTCACGATTAAAACAGACAGTAGTCTTAACCTAAACCCTAAATATGACAATAGCACATTTGACAAGAAAATGGCTTAAACAAGCGCCGGAACATTCTTTGAATACAGGCTTACTGGTCTGGCTTTTTGTCTGGCGTGTAAGCAGCCTTAAGCTCGCGACACGCTCTCAGTTCTTCTGCCTGGAAACACAATGAATTGACTTGTAAAAAATGAATGAGACCCCGAGGCTGGAATTTGCAAGCCAAACGGTGACAGGCTGCAAGGAGGGCTTTGCTCCTTCATTCATTTGTTGACGAGGAGCTTCAAGGACTCTTGTTCCCAGAAAGATGTGGATGGTGACATTCTTGTTGTTAAAGAGGGGCGATCACTCTTGCATTCTAAGCAACCTTTGCTCACTTTAATGGGCCCACACACTCACTCGATGACTTCATGGAAAAATACACAGATCATCCATAAGCACTGAGCCTGCGTGGCCTACTTTCCGATGTGGATGAGGAGGAATATTTAGGTTTATGTAAATAATAAAGCAGCATGGCAGGCTTCCACATCACCATCAGGGTGTTATGTTGAATGATTAGCTCCAGTAGTCCCGTTTAACGTCCTTCCAAACAAAGCTCAACGCTAAACAATGAGCAATGAAGAGATGGTGAAATGGAAGAGGGAAATTTCCACATCAAATCACTTTATCATCATCCCACAGTCCGTTTGATTGGCGAGACAGTTGTCAAGAGGGTTGACAGTTGTCAAGAGTAAAAATGCTGTAAGGCAAAGTGAAGTCAAAATGCGAAACGCACCTCCAGTGGGATGCGACAGACAAGAAATACGATGGCAAAGAGTATAATTTTGTTGGTTTTTTTTGTTTTGTTTTTTTAAAGTTCGAGATGTCAATGTTATTGAAATGTCTTCATTTCTCCAAAAATACACATTTGCACTTTGGGTCTTAGCAAAGAAAAAAAATGGAAACTGGTGTAATACAGTGTGCAAAATGTTGCGTCACTAAACAGGAAGTCAACCCCCCAAAATTCTTGGCAATAATATTTTCTATGCGCCTTCAGTCGTCAGAACATGACATCCTGATTAATATTGTGTTTGTGGAATATGAGGTAAGCAGCAAAAACCAGCCGTTTTTAGCCATCTCAGGGGGTGGCCATTTTGTCACTTCTGTCAACTGAAATTACATCAAAGTTGCTCTGGTCTGAGGGGACAACCAATCATGGCTCACCTGTTTTATGAATCTGAACCATGATTGGTCAATTCACATTGGTTTCCTTGCAGTGGAAGGACAAAACCACTTGGTGGCGGTAATGCACCATTAGGTGTCATGATCGTTTTTTTTCTGTTGACTTTGTTTGGATTAGATTGTGTTTTTGTCATGCTTTGTCTCGATCATTAGGTGTTAGTTTGATGATTCGCGATAAAAGTGCTTTCAGATACAAACGTGCTCGCGGAACCAACAAAACTCTCATCTCAAGGCACCTCTGTACATCACACAATCGTTTGCCGAGGATCAAAGAGATGTTTTATAAGTAAGTGATCGGGATGTTTATGCGCTCAACTCACCAGTATGGGAAAGCCGGTGAGAAAGTCATAGATGAAGACAATACCGCTGATCAGGTAAGTGATCTGCAGCGAAGTCTTGAGGGGTTCTGACCCATCGATGGAGGATCTGCGCTTGCCCTGGGCGTCCTCCACCACAATGGTGGGGACGTTGAACTTGTTCTTGTCCGCTTTGTGGCCTGCCTGAATGGAGAAGGTCTGGAAGAGAGCAATGCCGATGCAGATCACACCCATGGTCACGCTACCGCCAATCAAGAGCAGGAAGCAAACCCCAAACCCCAGGCCGATCTCTGTCACAATGAATCGGCAGTCGGAGGTGTAGAAACGGTCGATGGTGTCGTGCCAGCCCACTGCTGGAAGCGTGGACAGGATGAAAGAGACCAACCAGATCCCCATCACTGTGTGCACCGCCTGCTTCTTGGTGTTGCTCAGCCTGGAAACACAAACACGCAATTTAGGATAGGAAACACGAAAAAAGCCCAAAACAACACAAACTTGACTTACGAGTGACCCGCTTTATTCTTTGCTTTGACTTGTGAACAACAATTCAAGATACGAGCGCTACATGGAGCCAGCAAACTCAGCTCGCTTCACAATAAGCAGCAGCTGGTCAGATAATGAGCAAGTCTTTAAAAAAAGAGGCTTCAAGCGGTTGGTTGCCACTACCGCTTAAGAGTTTACTGCCAAACTAAACTCGATAAAACGAGAGAACCACACATGGTGTATTCAAAACAACCACATAACTTTGCCTTAGCTACATGCTAACACATCATGGTAAATGCCATTAATGTGCTAAAAAAACACACACAATAAAACGATGCTCACAGACATATTTTATTTATCCTCTGCAAAAAAAAAGTCTGTTATTCCTATTATTTCAGCTGATGGTTTGAGACACTGTACAACGGTTTTGAAATGTGAGCAATGTCAGTGAAAGAATTAAATACATCAAAACACATTCAACGTCAAGTAAGCCAAGGCACTTCTATACTGGTCAAAGTGTGTCGACATATTGAATTATTTTACACTAGCATGAGCAATGTGAAAAACGCCTTTTCCAAAACCCCAAAACATTTTATTTCTATTTTAGAATTGGTATTTTTTATGTGAAATCCTGTTCACTAAACAAAACTCAAGGTAGAAGGGAGATCCAAATCAAGTACATGAACTATCGCAGAGGAAATACAATGTCATCTTTGTAGAGTGGAAAACAAGCTGAAAAACGCTCACTTTGAAAAATTGGAGTTGAAAGCTGGAGCGAAGTAAGAAATCTTCACAGATGGCAAAAATGATGTTTCACATCCTATGGTCAATTTGTCATTTTGTTCTATATCTGTGCAGAGGGATTTGGTGGTTTTCACATCTCCAAGTAATTGTTGCAGAAGGGACACTGGCTAAATGTTTTTTGTGTCCTTTGGCGAAGGTCCCTTTCTCTCGCACACATTCACCTGAAACACAACCGCTAGTGACAGATGTTCCTATTAAAGCATTGTACCTGTCCGGGATTTTAGTAACACAGGACAGAGTAGGAGTCGGAGTAGGGGAGTAATTATCACCACCTACATCAAAAAACCTCTGCAACTATCCACTGTTTCAGCCTCCACTGAAGAAAGACAAAATGTTAATTGACATGTTACTGAGCATTTCAGAGTATTTCTTAAAGAGGCAGTTGTTCCATAATAATATGATTATAAAAAAATAGAACATAGAGATGAAAATGACTCGTTTGACCAAATTACTTCTTGTGGAAAATAAAACCACGTCAAAATGATTCAGTATGATTTAACCAGTTGCCACATTGAAAAAGTGACTTAGTTACTTTACTGATTACTTGGTTTTAAAAGTAACTGAGTTACTTTACTAAATATTTGGTTTTAAAAGTAACTAATTTAGATTGCAAGTTACTTTCATAGTTACATTCAGCAGATGCAAACAACCCAGTTTAACATAAAAATGACTCACGGTTTTGCCTCTTTATTATTGGAAGTGTAGTTTAACAGTGGTGTATGTTTAAGAGTGAAGTTTGTTTTTATTAAAAAAAAATACATATAGACAACCTTTTTTGAATTCACTTAACACAAACAATTCTTTTAATAAAACTGAAAATAAAGCAGTCTTTCTGTTATGACTAGTTGTTATTACGTGATCATTGTCAGTTATGCAGTTGCAATGGTCCTTTTTTTGCTTTGTCCTTTATGATGTCATATAGGCCTGATGTTTAAAAGTTTATAAATGGAGTTACTGAGTGACATGTTGTCACTGTAGTGATGGGTTGATGATACCTCATGGAGTGTATTGACACAATACGCCAACTGTGTTGGCACTGGGTTGATGATACCTCATGGAGTGTATTGACACAATACGCCAACTGTGTTGGCACTGTATTGATACTGTGTTGGCCAGTCAACACTGACCTCTGTTGTACATTAAAAATCATTGCAGGTCACAAATTATGTAAAAAAAGGATAAACTTCCATGCTGACCCAACATTAGCTTGTGAAATAATATTAAATCTTTATTCAATTGCTAGTTTTGGACTTAAAATGTGATCTTTGTGTATTGTATTTGCTCCATTTGTTTGCTGAGCGAAGTTGCTAATGAGAAGAGTTAAAAATCTGCTTGTTTGTGTAAAGGCTCAAATGAGCACGTAGTTTGCATGTTCCCTCTGTGCCTGCGTGGGTTTACTCTGGGTAATCCGGTTTCCTACCACATTCCAAAAACATGCATGGTAAGTTGATTGGACACTCTAAATTGCCCCTAGGTGTGATTGTGAGTGCGGATGTTTGTCTCTGTGTGCCCTGCGATTGGCTGGCAAGCAATTCAGGGTGTCCCCCGCCTACAGCTGGGATAGGCTCCGGCACGCCCCGCGACCCTTGTGAGGGCAGTCATACATTATGGTGCTACTTTCTCTTTAAACTTGAAAACATACTGCGCTGTGAATAATATTTTTGGGGTTTTTCTTACATAGTGTTTTTGAAGCTAGATAACACTGGTGACAGCACAGTGTGTGCAACAAACTGTGATGTTTTTATCTTTAGCTGACACAAACTGAAAATATAGTGACTGTGACTGCTTGAAAATGTTAATCTCTTTCCTTCCTCCATTGTTGTTTGTGATATGGCCACTCATTTAAACACTCTGACATTCAGAATTATACATTTTTGTAGCAGTTTGGCAGATATTGAACAATTCTTAAAAAAGAGGCTTCAAGCTGTTTATTGCCACTCCCAGTTGAAGTTTACTGTCAGATTAAACATAAAACAAAGAATTACACTTTGTGCATTCAAAACAACCACATAACTTAGCCCTAAAGTATGCCAGTTTAACACTAACACATACTGCGAAACGCCATTGACGGGTTAATGAATAGCATCGGTGTGACAGTGCTCCTCGATTTGGTTCCTTGATCTAAATTGGCCACAAAGCCGATGTAACATGGAGAGAGATGCGGACCAAGTTGTTGTGGTTTTAATTTATCAATAGAATTGAATGTACAAGTATGCAGCATTATTACAGAAAACGCCTCATTCCTTCACCAGAACGGGACTGAGCGTTGCCTGTCTGATAATTCCACTCGTTAAAATCCTCTGAAAAAGCAACATCAACAAATATACACAAACAAATCAAAATATTGTTATTTACATGTCCTAATCCATTTTTAAAGGATTATTTTACATACATGGTTGCAAAATGAAGGGCAGCAGTAGCTTCTGCAGCTTTGTGCAAAGACAAGGAGGTCTTGGTGTCACTGTGAGCAATAACACTAGCCTTTCCTCAATATGCCTATAGCAGTAAGATCGCATCACTAAGCAGCTTGAATCTATTGCGTGAATGAGCGTTGCAAAGGGCAGTGGACGCTGTGAGAGAGCAGCAGCGCAACTACAAGGTTGAAATTCATTATTCAGGCCTTCAGTGTGTGTTAATGTCAGAGACAAGGCAGCCATGCTAGCTCAGCAGGGCAAATATGGAGCCGTTGGAATGAAAAACGAACAACATTTACATGGCGTTTTTGCTGTACAATTCTGTTGTTATACGTAACTGAATATTGAAACGAAATGGCGAGGACAATGCGAATCAGAAGGAAAGTGAAAGGTGGCAAGGAAGGCAATATTAATTTTTGTGGTTCACAGTGGTATAGAACAGCCTGTGTGCGCATTTCCTCTTTTGTTTGTAGGTAACCAACATATTTGACGACACAGTTGTACAATATACATCACTGCAAAGTACACTCCCAAAAATAAACACCTTGTAAAAGGCCCTGTGAAGTAAAAATGAATGTTTTTGAAAATTGACACACAGAGAGACTAGTGTTGTTAACAGCTAGCATCTGTCTCATGCCTACCTATCCATAAATGTTTGAGCTGCGAAAATATATCCACTTAAAGCCAACAGTGGCTGAAATTTATGTCACAGAGTCGTTCCAGCAGGGCTTTTCGTGCTCCGACAAAAGGTGCTAGCCACCAGCTGCCTCGCAAGCTAACGGGCTTCTATGGGCTTCTCTCAGCCAGTGGACGGGTGGTCGGCTCAATAAAATAGAGACACCAAGCTGTTCTGTAAATTGTGTTCATCCAGAATGTAGGCATAAGTAGCTAGCTAGCTAGCTGCACGCTGTAGTGGGCGAAATGGACCTAGTTATTATAATAACTATAGTACATAACTTGCAATTGCGCTGGATAACCACAGATGCGAACGAAGGCGCTCAGTATTAGATTGTGCCGGTGTGCCTAATGTTGTGGCCAGTTTGTGTCTATTACACCAGTGTGTGAGTGTTATATATTGTGAATTTGAGCATCTGTTTGTCTTCACAGCGCTGCCAAATTGGCCGGGCTAACTGTAAATGCATCATGTCCGGAAGCACACTCATTCTTTGTTTCTCTGCATCGGAGAAACGCTGAGATGTCTTGATCATCACCACGTATCACTGCAGCACTTTCTGCACATCTCGCGCAGCACACGGCAATCTCTCGGAGGTTCTGCGAAGCTCAATCCCAAATTCATAGGTGCTGTGTTTGTTGGCTACTGTACTGTGTGCTCTTGTTGACCACAAAATGAGAATGTAAATCATCATCATTTACCAGATGGTCTGCAGCAAACCAAAGACCTTTGAGGAGTGCCTCAAGGCGAGCTGTCAGACATCTGCACCAAGCGTGTAATAATTATATGAGAGCAAAACACTTGAATGTGACGCAACTATCATTACTAAAACACCACACACAAAAGACATCCTAAGAGAAACCATCTTAAGATAGGATGTAGTGTAACAAATACTTAACACGTTTGGCCAAATGGAAACAAAATAAATTCCTACTGTGTAGAAATAACCAGCATAAAAAAAAAATCATGTATCCAAGATAAAAATAGCATCAAAATCATATTGCAAAGCGTGTGTGAACAGCAGATGTCTTGGGAGTCTTGCAAGGCCAAATTGCGTTACTGCAAGATCATGATGTCTGGTAAGGGGAATCTGTATTATTCAGTGTCACTTTGCTAATATCGCTCCTTGTTAGGAGCCAAGTGTAACTGAAGGCCAGAGCTGGCAGATGCTCCTTGAGGAATATTCTTACATGGTGTGAGCTCAAACAGAAGCGTTGGCTGGAGAGAAGTGCCACCTAATACAGACTGTGTACTCATCTGAGAAGATTATTCGTTCAGGACTATATTCCGCCATTTGCGCCTAAGTCTTTTTTTTTTTTTTTTTACATGCCTGAGTCTGACTTTGTGCACTTTCTATCGATGTATATTTTCCCATCCATACTTGAGACATATACCCACTGTGCGTAACCAGAGAATGAGTGCACAAATATCAAACAAGTGTGACTCATTGAATTCTCAGGTTGACTAAAAATCATGGAGCATGGAGTTTTCATGAGACTTGTGAATGTCACTGAAATGCATGAGAAAAGTATAGCATTCAGAATGGCATGCCACTGTGAACTGCATATGACCTATATAGGTGCTTTAATATTAATGGGCCAACTCTTGTGCTATGTTTGTATAGTGCTAATGCTAATGTTCAGAAGTGTAAGAATTTTACAGAGCCCCATTGGAGCATACCTTCGTTTGGAAATTGTTCCTATTGGCCCTAATTTCATGCCCAATGCAAGTATAGCAAAAAGCAGTCTAACTGAGTTTTATTTTGGTGGACTAGCGCAGATGGAACAGCGTTTGTGTTGTTATGCGCCGTAGTGGGAGGAAATGCAGTGGACTCCTGGCTAATCGAAACAGCTCCCCTGGATTCCCTTTAAAATCAGAGTAGTCTAAGATCGGTGTGCGCAGAGTGCCTTGTTTATACTGGTAAACTGCAAGATCTCCCCTTGCGGATGGCTTAGTCGGCCACGCATGTGACGTGGGTAGTTGGAGACAGCCAAGTTGCACCCCTGACATAGAAAATGTGGAATGTTAAAAAACCGAATGAGCTGAACAAGTTAAAGTTGGAATGTGAATGTCTTTTGTTGAATATCTCATTCACTTGAGTTTTTTTTTCCATGTGGAGAAATGTGCAATTGTGGAAAAAAGTCTACACTTTATAAATGTGGAAAATAGTTCCGCAAATGTCCTGATTTTTGGGAACAGTTTGAATTTCTATTGTTTTAAAGAAGTAGAATGTCAAAAAAGAGGGTCTCTCCTGCATTCCCATGCAAGACAAAAAAGAAAAACAAAGGTGTCTCACCTGTAGTTGACAGGCCAGCGTACCATCCACATGCGGTGGTAAGAGAGTGATGTGACGGAGAAGCAGGTGACCAGCGTGAGAGTGTAGAAGGTGGACACAAACACCTTACACAAGCCCTCGTTCCACTCGTAGTTGGAGTGCTGACGGCGCAGCGTTATAACGCAGTACATTGTGATGGGGATGGCCATGTTGAGGATGTGCGTTCCGGCCAGCGTGCAGATGAGGAACTCAAGCGGTTTCCACTTCTTCTGCTTGGCGCTGACGCTAAGGATGCTCCACGTGTTGGCCAGGACGGACACGCCCGAACACACCAGCCAAGCCAACGTGTTGGCGTTGATGACGTCATCCACCATGTTGGCGACGGGCGGGGCACAACCTTGGGGGCCGCAATGAACTGTTGGCAAGAGTGGGCGCACGCGAGGAGAAGGAGGAGGTGGTGGCGGGCAGGAGGGGATGCAGGGCGTCGGACGAGGCAGGCATCCTACATGGGTGGGCGTGCACTCTCCATGGGAAGGCCACAGCGGGGCGACGACACGGTGGTGGGGCAACACAGTGGGAGGCTCGTGGGAGAGGCTGGCAGATCCGGGCTGGTTGCCTGGGGATCAGAAACAGAGAGGGGGCGGTGATGTAATCAAATGCCATTAGTCAGTCCAATAGAAAATAATCCTTCATCAGACATAATCCTTCTTCCCAGTCCACTAATTACGTGAATCACCACACTTTATTAGAGTTAATACAGAAAGTCATTCATTGGTCGTGCTTCAGACATAACAGTGATCAGTCGGCAGGGTTATTTTGAAAAGAGACGAAAGCAACAGCCAAGAATGAAGCTGTGGATGCAAAAAGTTCACACTCCTTTGTTCAAAGGCCAAGTTTTTGTGAGATAAAAAAAAAAAAAAACAGACTACTATTAAAATGAATCAATTTGAAAATGTTTACACAATTAATGTGACCTGTACACTCAATAATAAAATGAAATAAAAAAAATAAAAAACTTTCCGAGATGTGAAGCAGTAATAAACAACTGAGATAATGTGTTTGAAAAAGTATACACACCCTCTTATAACTGGGATAGATGAGAATTAACCGATCACATTCAAACATATGTTAAATGGGCGTCAGCACACACCCGCCACAATTAAAATAATTTTGGGGTATTTTTAGTAGGCTTTTCCTGACATTTGCTTTGATTTCAAGCAGTGTTAGTGCTAACACAGATTTGCTATTTCGAACGGTTCATAATTCCTTCCTTCTTAACATTTTGTTTAAGACACATCAAATGGCGTATATCAATAAATAAACAGATTGTAGAAATAAGTTATTCAAAGGGCTTCTTGATGTAGCAGTCAAAAAATCGAATATTTGCTTGTGTTCATATCACTGCAAACTGAGCATATTCTCATCTGCACATTTTTTTGCACATATTGTAGCCTGATAAACCACAGCTAAATCACAGATCGTTAAGCGTTAATGAAAATAACTGTGAGCTACGGATGTGAGTGGGGCATAGTAAAACAGACAAATGTTGTCACAACAAGATATAAAAGATCATGCACATACAGGAAATATCACTGCTGGTGAGGGTCTACTTTTACAACTATTTACTACACAACACGAGCCAAAGCACCAGAAGATATAGAATGATGTCCCTCCCACTGTAGGGTGAAAAATGTTTGCCACACAGCCAGGGCATGTTGTCACATTCATTCTTTGTCTTTTGGCTTGTCCAAACACTCATGTGCTGCAGGCTGTGGGCAGTACCCCTTAGAGGGGACACTGAAAATGACCTCATCAGCATCATCATCACCGCAACCAGCGCTTACAGAAGAGAGTCACTGATGGTGTGGTGGTTCATTTGCCAGACTGCCATGCAGGCAGGCGGCATAGCTTCAGTTCCGACTCAGTGAGTGGGAGTGTGAATGACTGTCTGTCTCATATTTGTTTAATGTGATTAACTGGTGACCAGTCCGGGGTGTAGTTTGCCTTCTGCCACAATGTCGGCTGAGAAAGGCCTCAGTTCCCCATGACCTAGAATGGGAAAAGTGGCATAGAAAATGGAAGGCTGGATGGATGTTCAGAAAAATATATTAATGATAATAAAATAAAAGGGGTAATGTACAAAATGTATACTTAAAAGAAAAGTCAACCCCAACATGTTTTTTTTTCAAGAATATGTTATATGCAGGTCCACTTTTTGAAACAAGGCAATATGATTAATATGAAATATGAGTTAAGAAGCAAAATCCAGCCGTTTATAGCCATCTCAGGGGGCGGCCATTTTGTCACTTCCGTCGACTGAAAATGACATCACAGACCCTCCACCAATCACGGCTCACCTGTTTCCTGAAGCTGAGCTATGATTGATCGTTATCTGAGCCCTGAGCATCTGTGATGTCATTTTCAGTCGACAGAAGTGACAAAATGGCCGCCCCCAGAAATGGCTAAAAATTGGTGGATTTTGTTGCTTAACTCATATTCCACAAACACAATATTAATCAGAATTGCTGTGTTTCAACTAGTGGGCCTGCATAAAACATTATGCAACGAAGCCTAATGAACCCTGACAAGAGTGCAACATTTGCTGCCTTCACAACTGTTCACCACTCAGTAGGATAGGGGCTTTATATTCAACACAGACAACAAATAGTGGGCGCATGTTACTAGGCAAAATTTGTGCTCACCCCAAAGCTTAATTACAAAAAAAAAAGTCCTATAGCAGTCACAGCCTGCTGTTGCTTTAAAAAGGTGAGTCTCCATACAGCAAATATTAACTTATAAAAAGTGAATGATAACACGGTCAACAATTTCTAAAAAAAAACTGATTAATCAGAAATGCATGTTGACTATTCTAGATTCTATGATTTTTTTTTGCTGATTCTGAATCTGCCCTTGTTATTTCTCTAGCACATCGGGCTTTCATAATAATACAATAACAACAATATAATATGTAATATAGTAATATATTAGTAACATTTATTAATTACGGGTTAGGTTCAGCAACAGGTGGATTTTTTTTCTAAAACATGGTAGCTACAAATTACAATGCATGGTAGAATCCGTATTGAGCAAGCTCAAAAACCTGATGTGCTCGAAAAAAAAAGTAAAGACATTTTTCTAAATCTGTGTCAAAAATACATTTAGGGACACATGACGCCATCTCTGAGGAAAATTTGCTATTAAGCTGTCAAATAAACACAATTTGATTTTTGTCTCTGTGTGCCCTGCGATTGGCTGGCAACCGATTCAGGGTGTCCCCCGCCTACTGCCTGAAGACAGATGGGATAGGCTCCAGCACACCCCGCGACCCTTGTGAGGGTAAGCGGTATCGATGATGGATGGATGGATGGATAAACACAATTTGTTGTGAGTAGTCTGCTGTTCCCTTTTATTTTGAATAATTTGTAGTTCCCTTTACTTGTGCTGGTTTCTGTTTTTTTCAGGACCGGGCGTGCACAGGTGTGCTGAGCTCACACCTGTTCTCCATCACTCATCCAGTATTTAGCCTCCGGTCAAATCTCTACTCCTCGCCAGAACATCTTGTCTCTTGCTAAGGAACAGCCCCAAGTCTTGAGAGCTCAGCCGCTGCTACGCCCGGTCCTCAGTCTCTTTGTTACTTTGAATCTTTTCTTAATAAAGTTTGTTTGTTACTTTAGCATCTGTCTGCTCTTGGGTCCTACCACTTCCAGCCTACCGCGTAACACAATTACTATTCTGTAAGAAATCACAACCGTCTTTTTTGACAGCACTACCATCTGCTGCAGCTAGTGGGGTCTCTACTTCACACAGCATGAACCTCCTGTCCAATACCAGCCATTCGGGATGGCAAATTGAGCATAGTGCAAATAATCAATTACAATTTGCTGTTCACACTGCAGTGACAGTTCACAAAATCACACACACCAGACCATCCACTTTTGTAATTTGGCCAAAAGTAAATAAAACTATTGTGGGTGGAAATCGTGATATAGCAGCTCAACACTTACAAGTTGACACGTTGTCATAGTTACTTCAAAACACATATAATTAACTATTTCAATAAAAACATTTCTCTCTGCTAAAGCATATAACTGAAAAGCTCTATTGAGCCCCAAAACAAACAACACTCGACCAATATTCACTCCGGTTTTAGATCAAAGCAAACACACACAATATGTTAAAAAAAAAAAAAAAAAAACTATCACAAAGCATTCAAGACATCAAACCAGGAAGGGGATGTAAAAAAAAAATCCCCAGCTTTGATCCAGAGGTCTCCAGGTGCTGGTGAGGGTCTAAGCTGCTCTACCACAGCTTGAACCAGATGCAGAAATTCTGTTTTGCCAGCAGCATAGCAGTTACAGCAAAAGTAGAAAAAAAAGTCCTCCAAGTTAAGAATCTCCAATGACGACCCTTTTTCTTAGTTTGTTGTGGATTGTTAGTGATGTACGTATGTGAGTGGAAATGTTGTGTTGCTTTAAGTTAAAAAAATACATACTCAGGGCTAGTTTTTGGGGAGTGGCACTGTATTCTTTTATATGTAACTTTGAGGGGCAATTATATAAGTGAGATGAGAAAAGAAACTGCATTACAAATGAATCTTATCAGACTGAGATAAATATCCAGTAGGACCACTGGTAGTAAAGTGGTTATCATAGCTGACTTAATAGCAGCGGCCTGGCATGGGATCAATTAATTCCCCCCGAATGCTCTTGTCATGCTTCCCCTTTGCTCTAGTCAGCTGGGACAGACTCTATTGGCAAGGGTGCACATAATTTTTTTCATGAGTTACTCACATGAGTAGCAGGAGATTGGCGTTGGTACTCATTAGTGGTTCAACGGATCACATAAGTCACAGTTCGGATCAGTCATGTATTTTGAGTCACGCATCGGATGTAAGGGCCAGATCAGCAAAAAAAAAAAAAAAAAGATAAAAACAATTTAGTCTTCATTTATTTTATAACACGCTTTTGTCCATAAAAAAAACAAACCATAAAAACAATCAACTCCTCATGTCTAGTATAGCCGTTACTTAACGTAACGTACGTAACTTAACGTTGCGTAACGCAACTTAATGCAATATAAGGCAGGATACATTCTTATTTTATATGTGGTACAGTGTATAAGATAACAAGATATCCTGCCAGACATTTTGAGCTGAATGTTTTCTTAAAATTATTCAATGAGGAAAAGTGTTTTTTTATAAAATAAATGGAAGACAATGTTTTTGGCAACTCACGGCGGGGACTTGTGCCGTATCATACAATGACAGTGTAATTAACTAGCGGTTTGTTAGCATCCTAAATTAGCTACTGAATATGATTTTGGGATGGCATTGCGAAAACGTAAGTCAAGGTAGCCATTACACCACCACGCTGGTCAACTTCAGAGTAAGTTTACTAAGGCTAATGCATTGGCATCAATGACTCAATGTATTATTTGGTAATCTTATTTTGAAGTTAGCCTTTGCGGAGATAGCGTGTTCATTGACTATGTTTGCAAAACGCTCCCATACATCCGACTTGCGTGATCAATGAGGGTTGTCAACAGCTATTACATTCAATGCGGACTAATCACGTTGCCTTAATGTGAACGCACACAGTTTTTTTCACCGACCATTCTGATTGAACAGACACAGTGGGAGCAGTAGTAAGTCAGCTATCTAGTGGTGAATAGTGTTATTACATCTTATAACTGATCAATTACATATAGGAAACATTTAAAAAAGATAAGAATAATTTTCAAAAATGAATCGAGGTCAATCCCAGTTCGGGCACGCCGGTTGCCCATCCCTGTTCTGCACCGTCCATCACCTATCCTGACTGACAACAGTAAAATCCCCTCTCCTCCTGCTATCTCACAGGGTTTTTTATGTAATTTGTAACCGTTTCATTCTTCCTCCCATTTATTTTGGGTGCTATTCCACTGTTGACCACCAGCGTCCCACTATTTAGTTTGACACTTTAAATTTGTAAGCAGAGGAATGATAAGCGGTTTGGAAAATGGATGGATGGATGGATGGATGGATGGATGGATGGATGGATAATGGGAAGTGTTTCAGCAAAACATTTTTGCTGAAGATTATTACATTTCAAATCCCCTTCAATCCTGGTTTTTATCAGAGCTGGGCATTTTTCCAAAATTTCCCGGTCCGTTTATCGCCTTCCACCTGCAGCCGAGGTACCCTTCCGCCATCCATCTATTAGTAATCGCCTATAGGCCAGTCCGTTCGCTTCCGTTTGCATTTCCATCATACAAAATTTGACCAACTTCAACTCGCAAGCCCTCCCTACCCCTAAACCCTAACCCCCCCACTAACTAACTGACTAACCGCATCAGCATTTGCCATTCCAAACTGTACCATCAGAAGGTGAACTGTGTGACTTGATGGCAACATAACTTCCAAGTCCTCAGTAGGCCCGTGCAATGCCTTGGTAATAGCAGTGGAGTCAGAAGCAGATCTTGAATTTGAAAGTCTTGGCTGATTGCCTCCTTGCAATTTAAATTACCGGTAACAGTTTGATCACCCACAATCCCCATGGGCCTCCAATATTTTGCCACCCCCAAGACGGAGCACTGACAATTACAAGACTTCTCTCTCCAACTTCAAAGTGCTGAACGATAACAGAGACGCATGGAGTCACCACAAACAGACGATCTTTGCGAAGAATGACTTCAGAGAAAAGTCACTGTAAATAATTCATGTTTAGACCTGATGAAATATGCTGGAACAACCCACTTGTCAACACGGCAGATGGGGGGGTCTCTTTGACATGTGGTGGCAGAACAAGTGCATTTATTCAATTAGCTTTAGTGGCTACAGCTAGCTTTGAAATGACAATCATTTCTGCCTCCCTCCCCAAAAAAGGCGTTGCAAAACAAAGAATGATGTTACTCTGGAGTCAAAGATACGAAATCTTGAAAACGCTGGTTGATGTTGCTTGACAAGTCACATCACTGACGATGATTTGTTTTTTTAGCACTGCACAAAATGTCTGTTTGTGCATTTTTTAATAAACAAAACACCATAAGCAGTGACTAGAGATAAAAAGTCACATGAATTCCTGCTGACAGATATGAAATCTTATTTGAAGCCCCTTAAATGACACACATACTGATAATGAGTCTTATTTTGAGCATTTCTCCCCGATTAGGCTAGATTATCAAATGTGTCTCCAAGATTATCCTGATCGATTAATTTGTGAGCTGTGTAAAAAAGCAGAGCTGAGCATTTTACTAAAAATGTCCGTCCGTTTATCACCTTCCACCTACATCTGTGGTACCCTTCCGCCGTCTGTTTAGCCGCCATTTTGTCCAGCTGGACCAAATAGTAATCGTCTATAGGCCGGTCCGACTATCATTTTAAACAGGCTTCCTTTGGCGTTTCCGACTACCAGCTGAGAGAAAAAAATAAATAAATAAATAAAATAAAAAATACAACCTCCACCCTGGGGTCCCAGCGCGAGATCGACAAATGAGAGCATGGGTGGGTAGTTGTGATGTCATTTTCAGGCCGCCCCCAGAGATGGCTAAAAACGGATGGATTAAGTCTTATTCCACAAAGGCAATATTTATCAGAATGCCTTGTTTCAACTAGTGGGCTTGCATACGACATATTCTTGAAAACGATATGTTTGGGTTGATTTCCCCCCTTTAACGGGAGCCAAAAATATTTATATAATACTGTGCAAAGTCTAAGACAAATTTTTGCTACGTACCTATCAGATGTGTTTTACAATGTTTGAATGGGCAATATAATAACATTGCATTGTGTTGCCAGCTGTAGGAATCCGAATTACCAGAGTCATTTTGTGTCTTTAGAGGGGATCATTCCCAACTATTAAGAGTATACTACAATGATACTTCAATGTATAGAAGAACCGTGGGATTGCAGCTTTTCATGTGGTGCTCGGTGTCACCCACACACACAGTCACAGAAGAGCTCTCCTTCACAGGAGAAGGGATTAGGTTGGTCCTCAGAGGTCACCACACAATCAATCTGGTGCTCATTAGCTTGTTATCAGAGTCCAGCAGAGGGGCCTTCATGCATAACCAATCATGTGCAGGACCTGCTTGCTAACCCACTGTCCCGCAAAAAGACTAACAGCGGCCAAGGGGCATGATTTTTGGAGGTTTTCTGCAACTGTTGCTCCCTACAGTTTGCACGAAATGGCATTTCACCACCCCATAGCTAAGACTTCCAATCCAATCTGACACACAATTCCACTCTATGTGATCACATTGCACCCTGAATTTGGCCTGAATTGGTCTCACATGTGATTAAGCGCCATTACGATTCTTATAAACTGTACGACCCCTTTGAGGCTCCAAAGAAAGAATGTTACAACCAGCCCAACGGTCAGCTTTTTTTCATGTACACAAGTGACCAGCTTACATACAGTAACATACTTGAGAAAAACACATGCATTACCACATACATTTCAGATGGTAAATAAGGATAACAATTAAGTTAATTATTATCCTTATTGAGCAGCTGGAGACACTTACTTGAGTCCCCTGGGCAAATGGCTGTTATTTATGGTGTGTATTTCTCCATGATGTCATCTTGTCATTTGGAGTAAAGGGCATCATGTCTTCCCACTCTTGAGTGAGGGCGAAACACGTGTTTGGTTTGCTGTTATCCTTTTTAGTAAAACAATATTGCAACATGTGATCGAAAGAATCGGAACAACGCCGCTTGTGTTCAGTTCTTTTTTTGTTGTATCGTCACCATATTGCCACCATGACATTTTTTCCGCTACATGTTCAGTTTAAAAATTCACTTTCGTCGACATCTATGCATGACACTGATTCAACCACACACATTTTTAGCCTATGAAGGTTTAGCTATATGCTTAATTTTAGATCTCACATTCAAATCCAAATATAATACAATACAATACAACTTTATTCATATAGCACATTTGATAACAGTTACAGCTGTAATAAAGCACTTTACATTACAATAACTACATAGCAATAATATAACAAGTGAAAGCAATACATTAAAACACAAATTACTATATACAGTAGACACCGGAAAACAGCAGAAAAGTGCCAGTCTCAAGTCAGATCAAAGGCCAAAGAATAGAAATGTGTTTTCAAACGAATTTTAAAAATGGACAGATAGGGGGCTTGCCTAAGATTGAATGGAAGGACATTCCAAAGGGAAGGACCTTCTCCTTCCTTTTCCTGAGTCTCTCTGCCCGCCGTAGCTTGGCAAGCCTCTCCTTGAGATCGTCCCATAGTACCTTGAGTAGGGCTGGGCTATATGACTGAAAAATATATCACGATATCAGTGTTTCATATTGGTCGATATCAATATATATTGATTTTTTTTTCTTTTTTGTCAACTATTGAAAATAATGACCCGAAGAAAAATACATTTAGGTTACCTTATTTTAACATAATATTTAACCTTTAATAAGAGGTCAATGTAACTATGAAAGAGTGAAATAAACTGGTCGATATAAAGATTAAATAAACTCCATCTTAAAGATAATGTGCTTAGAAGGGCTGAGAAATGTTTGAAAAACTGTCACAATCTAAGTATTTCATATCAGTCAATATTGATAATTATTGATTTTGTTTGAAACCTTACCTTTAAACAACAGTTAACTGTTTTTTGTACATCGTTATGTAGTGTAATGTGCAGTTTGTGCATTGCAAATGCTTATTTGCAGTAGGTCTACCCCAAAGCAGTTGTTGACACATATATTAGCCTTCATTTAATGTTCATCCAATCTAAGTGAACGAATACTCTCTTGCAGTGCATACATCATCGTTGACCAACCGTCTTAGGACTACTTTATCTTTTTAGCGGACTCATTATTGCCATAGTCCATTCATATTTTACTTGCTTGATTTTACCTTGAGTGCGATGCCGGTGTCGGATAAGGCTAACTACTGCTAGCATGTCAGAGACAAGAACTACTCTACTTGTACACCATGGCTCCATCCACAGGTTTTTAATAGGGATATCATGCATAATATAATTTAATTGTAAGAGTTGTACTGAGTCGAGTGGTCATTTATTTGAGCAAAGTTACGGCCCTCGCTCGCTGGACGCGAGCATAGCGCACGGCCGCCGGCCCCGCGAGCGTAGCGCACGGCCGCCGGCCCCGCGAGCGTAGCGCACGGCCGCCGGGCCCGCAAGCATGCTCCGTTGAGTTAACAGCTTCTTCCTCGTTGGTTTAACAGCTGCTTCTTCTTTATTTCAAACGATTCTTCTTCATGTTTGGAGGCGGAAGCGCGCTGCCTACATCACGCACCATGCTGCGATAGGGTTTGTTTTTCTTTTTTTTCCATCGAACGTTTTATCGAAGGCATTTTCTATTGATATCGATCACGTGTCAATCGCGATACATATCGATATCGAATTATCGGCCCAGCCCTAACCTTGAGGAATTCATTTTCCTCGATGTTTCTCTCCCTCCGTCCTTTCTGCCTTTGGGCTGTGACTCGCTTGATGACTCTCTCAGGATGACACACACAGTGCATTTAATAGACAGACAACTTGACAGAAATGTTGGCATTGAGGCTAATGCTACATACAACACGAGGGATGGCCTGGCTGGTCCACCATTATGTTAGACAACTAGAGCAGGAGTTCTGGACTCACCAAGGCAATGACACAGATAATGATTTCCGACCTGTAATTATTCCACAAACCTGCTCATTTAAAGGTGTTAATTCAAAAGTAAAAACATTGCGTATTGTTGCTTAAGTCTGCTGGTTTTACTTATTTCAGAAGTAGACACCATTTTGAATATGAAATTGAGGCACTCATATGTGAACGCTGAAACCTGACCCACTCCTTTATCCCAGTCTGCTCATTAAACAAGAGTGAGGTCAAATAAAAGCATACATCTTCAACTAATGAATCAGCTATGACACAGCGGATGTTCCCATACTGCAAGCACTTGATTCAAGTCACTTGGGAACATATCATTAAATGGAACATGCGTCCTGATTAAATGATCTAGAGGAAATATCACCAGTATTGTACACAGAGGTACTCTTCCCTTTGAATTTAATTGCCCCAGCTCGCTTTTACTCTCTGCAATGAACATAAAGTCCTCTGGACTATTAGCGAGATCATTTTGTCTTTTATTGAGTTGGGCTATGAGACTATAGTTAAAAGGCAACCACTGTGAATAATCTGATTGTGTGCAGCTTCCACTCTTTATTTGTTTTAATAAGCTGCTATTTATGTGAGGACAACACAAAGGTGCAAGATGACAATCTCCTAATCATTATGTGTTGAAGACGCATGCCAGAATACAATATGGTGTTCGCTATCCCTGCGGGACAGTTGATAACACTTTGTTATAGTCACCAGCTTCTCAGAGGAAGTCGCAGAATTTTCCATCATGTAACCCGAGGCTTTCTTCCTGTTTATGTAAAGTTACCTCAAGCTAAGAGTGAGGCGGGATCACTGCTAGCCAGATGGCACAGGGTTTTTTCGTCTCAGCACACACCGACCATTCCTAGCATTAGAATTTCCCCAAGTCTGTTATTTATAAAAACATGCACTGTGCTTATGGCCTTATTATCATCATCACCGCCACAGGCTGGGCAACAAGAATAGCACTCAGTTGAGCACAGACCTCCAACTGGGCTGGAAAATCTGAATTGGATTCAGCAACAGAATGTCCATATTCATAGATGTACACCTCCTGCAGATGTCGCAAATATTAACGAAAGTGTTGAGAAACTTCGGGGTTCACACTAAAATAAGTACAATCGCTGTCCGTGCCCTTAATCAGTGCCAAGGGAAATATTTGCTAACAACTAAAGGCATGTTTGCATACAGGTTTTGTCAGAAAAGTCCCAGGACTGGTTGTTACACAAGATATACTTCATACCCAAACCACAAACTTTGTATTTTCCCAATGTTCAATGTTGGCAAACCAGCACATCTGCAAAGACATTGACAGTCCAGTCTTGGCTTCTTTCAGTGCGAGGTGAGAGTTGTGGCAGGACAACTCATGGTTGCTTCACCATAACAACACCCCTATTCACAATACCCTGAGCATCTGACAATTCCCGGTCAAGAAGAACATTGCTGTACTGGAGCAATCTCCCGACTCAACCAAACTTTGTTTTTCCTCTTTACCGCGCTCAAGGGAGTCATCAAGAAGGCCCATTTTGAAAAAAGTCGTCTACGTGAGGAAGGCCCTGATGACGGACCTGTGTAGATTTCCAGAAGAATCCTTCCAGGAGTGCATGAATGTGTGGCACAGAAGCCTGAGAAAGTACATTCAACTCCTGGAGGGTCATGTCAATTTATGTCAAGCTGAACAATGAGGTTGGCACAATTTTTTTCTTGAACTTTTGTGAAACCTCAAACTATGAAACAACAAAAAAAAAAGACAGAGAAGGGCCTTTTGGTTGAAAATAACCAATTTACTGATATATAACTAAGAAACACGCCATAAGCGTAGCTGAATCACTGCATGGATTGAGTGTGGCATTTTTACATGGCGTTCACCATTCACTCCAAGAACAGCGTCATCTTTTCTCATGATACACAATTTCTACCAAGTTCATATATTCTGTTAATACCATGCATGTACATACTCTGTTCAAGTGTAAGGTGCCTAAACCTGACAGATTTCCAACGTGTTACCATTTCTCTTTCTCATAATTGACATGACAAGCTGACCCTTAATCACCTAATCGCCACCTAATCACCCCTAATCTTTATTTTCAACTCAAAAGCTGTACTGATTTATAATCCAAAGTGATGCAGGAATCTGTTAGTCATTGCAGTGGTTTATAGACGTGAATTTCACAGACAAGCTTGGCGTGACCCTCTTTCACGCCTACCCATTGAAGAAAAGTACTTGACAAATATATTCATCGGTGGTGGTGGTAGTAAATGGATGGATTGCAGTGAATGAGTTTCCAAATGTTTCCGTTCAAAAGCGCTGTTGTTGTGTATGAACAAAAAAAAAAAGATTATTTTTGTTTGTTTGTTCTTAACATTTGTAGTTGACAAATGTGTAATTCAAACAGGTTTCAAACAAAGAGAAACCTCCCCTTTCTGGCACAGATAACAAAGAGCCATGAAAACAAACCCCTTGATGTAAGCAACGCCATGCGAATTGTGGTCTGCGTGTTCTGTGTCCAAGTGAAGGCAAGCACAGCGTGAACACAAAATATCAGAGGCAAACGTGTGACACACAAAATGTCACACATGCCCCGTGAAACACTGAGCTCGGCGGTGGAGGCGCCCGCGTCACGTGATCTGCAGCTTGCATGGCCGCATGACATCCACTCTATCTGCAGCGCACTAATGGCCTCTGCATTTACATGAATGTCTCCTGCTATGGTTGCTGACATGTCGACACTTTCACATTTTCATAGCGATAACATAACTCTCCTCATCGTGGTCTTCGTCAACAAGAACATGAAATGGAGAGGAGTAACTGCATTGGATCACTTGGTGGGTCTAAATGATCATCTGGCATCATGTGTTTGCTTACTTGACAGAGCCACTGCATATTAATGAACATTGGTGGGGGATACAAATCTTGATAATGCCAGAGTTAGCCTGATTTAAGATCGGTAGAAGATCAGGTTGTTCAAAGGGCGAGTCACACCATATCTTAAAACCCTCCTTTTCAAATGAAAGAGGCAATAGTTTGTTCATTTGTTACAGCCTATAAACCAACCGTTGAGCTGCTCGCTAGTTTGGACGTGAGAGGCATTGCCTATTAGTGGGGGCTAATTTGCATAATTACCGCCCCATACTGAATTTCTCCGCCCATGACTTGGACCGACACCAGATCGCACAGTAGCACTATCATGTCAAAGCCGAAAGGTAAGCACAGCTGCATTTTAAGCATATATTAGGGTTATTTTACAGTGTTACCTGCATTAGTTTCTGACAACCTGAAGATACAGGACTTGAATGTTATTGACGTGGGAACAAGTGATATTTGCTTTGTGCGATGTGTTTGCTACGTGCGTCATATGCAGGAATCTGCTACACTAATTGACAAAGTGTAATTTGACGGTTTGGTGGCTTTGTACAAGCAAGTTTCATTCACAGTCTGGACACGGGTGAACATCTGCTCTGGAGTGAGACTCAGAGGCTCTAAAAGTCTCCAGTAACACCATAAAAAGTCAACTAGTTTGTTGCTCGCCACTTGAAGGGTTGGAAAAGATGCTTAATAGTTATAATTAAAAGTTAGCAACACTGAATTACTATCACTTTAGTATCCTAAATCGTCAAGAGTTCAAGTGACACAATAAGAGCAGGATATAATAGTTTAAAGGGGGGAAAAAAAAGTACGTGGAATCAGATATCCTCAAACCGGAATCAGGCGAAACTGTATGCCAGTGCCCTGTGTACAGTAGAACAGTACACTACAAATATAAACACAGTGATATTGGTCAGGGTTCTCCAAAAAATACAAATACAAAAGTTAAACTTAACCATCACTTTGACCTGTAGTAACATTGCACTGATACGTATAAATTCTCATGGCTGTATGTTGGCTATGCCCCGTAGTAACAGCAGTGTAACGTTGAATATTCCCTGACAGGTACAGTATAATTATTCTTATTGTTGTCATGAAAGGTGTCAATAACAAAACACAAAACTTATGGCAGTGCACGTGCTGAATGTTGAAATTTGAGTCTCACACTTCAAATTGAAACATTTTAAACCGTGGTTTAAACAGCATCAAAAAAGAGTACATTTGTTTCTGACTCTGAGAGCACATTTCCTGTTGAGCAGCTATCTGTTGAAAAGTCACTACCTGGTTTATTTGTTGCCGATGGAGTATTTCCCCACAACTATCAAATGTGAGATTATCGTCCAGAACCCAGCACGGCGGCGCACGGATGGTGTGCTGTCCGTGCGTTTTCACCTCTCAACTGTGTCATTTTTCATCTTGCATGCAACAAAAATCGATTTGAATGCAATCAGACAAATAGGTCAGATTAGCTCACTGTATGCTGGAATGCTGCGTTCGTTCACGTGTCTTCGCGTCGGATGCAGGACACCACCTGTTTGGGCTGGAGCCTATAGCCTACTTACTGCTCGAATCCTACAACTACTACAATCATCATCATCATCATCACCATCATCATCATCATCACCATCATCATCGTAGCATTTTATCACTCAACTGACATGTGCGGTGCTGTTTGTTTCTTACCTTTGACGACACGCTTAGAGCGTCCTTCCAGCAGCTCAATCGCCACACGAGGTCTTCATATTCTTACAAGAAGTGGCTTCTCGGCATCTGTCCAACAGTCCAAAGTAAGAAAAAGGGGTCGGCCACTGTAAAAATGATGAAGGAGCCCTGGAGACAACACACATCACCTCCGACGGACTCCTCTTTGTCTCCCTAAGCGACGCAGAAGATCGTGTGTCGTAAGATTATCGACGAGTATCAAATAAACGATCAGAGTCGTCCTGCCCAAAAGGCCGACAGCGAGACAACGAGGGTGCCCGAGTGGCGCGAAAGGCAAGTAAAAGAGGCATCATCCTCGTGTGCTTGCTCGCTCCTCACCTCAGTCACTCAATGGAGCTTTGACTACTGGCTGGCTGCGCGCTCTCGCACCCCACACAGGCGCGTGCGCGGGGCAAGACGCTCAGTGGTAGGGGTGGGCGGGTCGATCCAAATATCAATGTTATCGATACTAAGCAAGTACTTGGATCGGATCGATACTATTGTCCTGAATTCGATACTTCGCTCAAAGCGCCGCCCCCCCCTCTCTCGCCGCGCGCCTCCTGCTACTCTCTGCTAGTCTCTGCCTGAGTAAGTGACTCAGGCACACTTTTAGCCCCTCCCTGTTAGAGAGGGTGACGGGAGTGAGAGAGCAGCCGGAACCTAAAGCAATGGCAGAGCCAAACAAGAAGCGGAGCGCGGTGTGGACTTTTTTTTACAAAAACAGAAAAGGACAGTGCCAAGTGTGATTTGTGTAATGAAGTGCTCCGCTACTGTGGTAACCCCACAAATTTACACAAACATTTGAAAAAAGCTCACCCTACAGAGAGCAACGAGCTGCAAGCGAAGAAGTTGAGGGAGGAGGAGGAGGGGGGAGATCCCCAAGTCAGAACACCCCTGTGGACATAGAGACAATGTACTCTGGCAGACATAGAGACAATGTACTCTTTGGCTTTTCAGCCAAAAAAAAATCAACTATAGTTGTTGTAGTAGAAGTATTTTATTTTTAACAGTCATGTCATGTCATGTCATTTTCCAAACCGCTTATCCTATACAGGGTCGCGGGGAGTTGCTGGAGCCTATCCCAGCCGTCAACGGGCGAAGGCAGACTACACCCCGGACTGGTCGCCAGCCAGTCGCAGGGCACACATAGACACTGTCACTGAGCGGGAATCGATCCCACGCTGCCCGCACACAACTCGGGCGTCAGTGTTAAAGGTTTTCACATTGTATTGTTTACACTATTTGCACTTTCTGATTTTATTTTCAAAAGATTGTGCAATGGAAGGTATTATAGTTGTCACGTTGACATTGTTATATTTGTATTTTCATTACATTGCTGCTTTTTTTGGTTTGACTCTCTTGACTTTTGTTCTGAAACAGTTGTAGTAGAAGTAGTTTAATTTTTTATACTGTTAAAGTTTGCATTGTAGTTATTTGCTAAAAAATAATACATATATCCAAGCAGCAAAAAGTATCAGTATTGTGTCGGTATCGGCTGATACTAGCCTTTCTTTACTTGGTATCGGATCGATACCAAAATTCCCAGTATCGCCCACCCCTACTGCGTGGCGGTGGGAGTGGGAGTGCACCGACAGATTGCATTGGGATTGGAAAAAAATCATTCATGGGAGCGGGAGCTATACATACACTCAAGCCTTATAGGCGAGCCTTTCAGCGATGGGCAACTGGCGGCTCCCGGGCCACACTCTGAGTGGCCCCTTGGCCCCAATAAAAAATATACAAACCCAAACACAAGAAAGGGAAAAAAAAATTAACACACATTAAATGCACGCTTTCCATGAAATAAGGGGGGACATTGAGGGAAAAAGGGATAAGAAACTAAAAAAAAAAAAAAATTGTATAAATATGTAAATTTGTGGGTGCCAATCTGCGAATATGCATTGACTGTAGTTTTAATTTGTAATATCACCATTCACCACTAGATGGCAGACATGGCGTGGTTGCACTTACATAGGATCTCATACTGCCCTATACTGTACTACAAACATGAGTAGGCCTAATCATTGTTTGCGGATTTGGAATGACATGCAGGACAAGCAGTAACTCAATAACATAACATTTTGAGTGAGGTATTGTATAGTGTTTTGTGTTCATGTATTGCTTTCACTTGTTATATTATGGCTATTTTCTTGTTGTATGTAAAGTGCTTCGTTACAGCTGTAGCTGTTGTGAAATGCGTTATATGAATACAATTATATTGTATGTTGCTAAACCATTGCACTGTTGCTCAAGTTTAATACCTCCCTTACAGTGATTGTGAAAACCAAACTTTTGGAGTTTTACCTAACTTTGTGACCACACTGGACCGCTGCACCAACGCTCACATACAGTACGAATCACACTGCATCACGTTATTCATGCTCCTCTGAAATGAGCAGTTTTCATTGACATTATACGAGTGGTTATGTAAGACTCCTCCCATGGACGCTGCCTTCAGAGTAGCGTTCTTCCCTCGGGGCTCACATTGTACCCAGTGAGAAAACCCTGCATGCCACGAGAGCTGCCTGTAACACAGACAATGTTCCACATTTGCAGGATGCACCTGCCTCCCATTCACTCACAGCTACACCTGGCAGCTGCAGATCCTGGGAGGTGTGTCACAAAAAAAAAAAAATAGCTGTCCTTGATTCTGAAGCAGCAAGAGGGGATTTTGGAGGAGAGGGCGTGGGGGCTATTTCCCAAGAGCTTATGTGATCCAGTCAATTAAAGCTGCGCCATGCTCCCTCGAGGTTTCATTTCAAACGACATCTGTAATTGGACTGCAACAAAAATCAACACAATCTGCATATATTTGCTGTGTTTGCCTAGAAGTAGGCCATCAAAACACAACAGAAATTAGAAGTGTGACTGTATTCAAAATGCTACTTTGTCAATGACATATCACTAGATGCTTCTGTCAAAAATCATTTTAAAAAGTCATGCACCGGAAATTGAGCAGGGTAGCCTACGCAGAATCAGACCTAAAAACAAAAAAGACTAAGACTGACATTTTGAGAGTACTTCCAGCGTGTCTTATCCAGAAATCGTCTTTGGTACACAGACATATGAAAGCTGCCAGCGCTACTGCAGAGGTTGAAAGGGGTGGTGGGTCAGCCTGTAAATGCTCAGAGCATACACCACACACTCCATCATGTGTGTTTGTATGGCTGTCTTCCCAGAAGGAAGCCTATTCTAAAGAAAGACTGCAGACAATTTGCTAAAGACAAACAGACTAAGGATACAGATTACTGGAACCATGTCCTGAAGATAAACTTTTGAAATTGGGTTCAGATGGTTTCAAGCGTATGTCAGTGTGTCTTGCCTACAGTAAAGCAAGGCGAGCTTCAGAGCAAGCAGAGCGTGATCTCCTCACTCCGGGAACTGGGCCACACGAGTGTTCTGACATGATAGCAACCCCAAACACACCTCCAAGATGACCATTGCCTTGCTAAAAAAGTTGAGGGTGAAGGTGATGGACTGATCGTGTAGACGTGCATGTCACCAGACCTACAAGTTAATGCTACTGAGGTGGAGGGACACAATAGACACTATTTTGTGACTGGCGCAAATCCAGTGCTAGCGTGTAGCATACGCTAACTCTGCTTTAGATCCGATATGGCTAATTTTCCAGATGAGCACAGTCTGGCTGATGTGTGACAGGGAGTGCTACACTCGCTATTTGTGTGCACCCCCGCATAGCTGTGCCTTCCGATAGGATAATTGTAAATATATAATACAATGATTCAGAGGGTCGGATGCCCGCTGTTCACATATTTATGAATGAAAAATGCCGCTTTAGGCCAGCTGTCTTCGTAAGGCGAGGTTGGGCCATGTAAAGAAATACAAAATTCCCTTTTGTGAAATACTGTATGTGTAAGTGTTTGGTGAGGGCGCTAGAGGTCAGCTTTTTTAAAAGAAGTGGTCCATCTCTCGCCACCTCTTTGTGATGCTAAGTGACCTGGAAGTAAAGAGTAACAGAAGGCATTCCCGCCCACTGGCTCCTCTGGCACCAGGCTGCCCCCACTCTCCCCGTCAGCGCCGCACCATCGGCCACCCACTCACATGTACGCACAGACAAGCTTTAAATACCTAACACAGTCACAAGGTCTTACTGGTGCTCCCTCACAAATGCGGCGTATCCTTACAAGATAGCCACGCCTCTTTGGGCAGGAGCTTGGTCATCTTACGGCCAAAGGGAAGCCCAGTTGAATAATACCTGCCAGCAAGGTCTCCTGTGGACTGAAAAGCCGAAAAGACTGGTGGCGTGCGCATGTGTGTGTGTGTGGGGTGGGCGGGGGGATTCCAGGCCCTTCGCCAATAATCGCATGCCGGCTCCAAGCCGAGAAAACAGCGGCGATCTTGAGGAAGGACTCTGCTCTGAAAATGTGTCTCTTGCGTGTAATGGCCTGGTGTCCCAATATTTTTGCCCATATTGTGAACAAAAGACGGAGGAATATCAACTCACTTGTGAGACAGGCACTTTACAGATGGGCATGTCTCTTGTCGTATATACATGTGACCTTGTAGTAGGATGTGGACAAGGCTCAGGTTTCTGTGTGAAAATAAAGCTGCTCAGTCCGTCAAAAAAAAGAAAAAGAAAAAAAACGACTGACAATGTCGCTTAAGAAATACAAAATGCTCACTCTGCTACGAAAGATGAGAGTTTTTGTTTCCAGCACCGGCTCACTTCATCTTTTAATCCATCCTTATGAGCCCTTAATGCTTTTCCTCTTGCTCTAGGCCATCGTGGCCTTGTCACTTTCTCCACTCTCTGATCCGTCATTGCTCTCATTCAGATGACATGACGCGGGCTTCATTTCTTGTTCCCAATTTGTTTGATGTACATCTTCCTCAGGTGTCTTGAATAATTTCTGACCTTGTTTGTTCTCTTGTATGCATGTGTTTTTCTCCGGCTTCCTCCCAAATTCCAAAAACTTAGCATGTTAGGTTGACTGAAGACTCTAAGGGCTGTATATTTTTTGCCCAGCGCAAGTCGAGCGCAAAGCGCAGACGAATTGTGCTTTTGGTATTTTTGCAGACAAGAGCAGTTTGTGACATGGTGGGCATGAAAACAGCTGACTAGCTTGCCGGCCAATGGAAGCGGTTCCTCTCATTCCTTTTATGGTCAGTGTGCAAGATGCACACAGTCTTTGACATTATGGATGCAGCAATAGCAATATTATATTTGACTGTATGGGATGAAATGTTTGTTCTGTTAAAATATATTTAACAACAACATGGTGTTGCGAATCGATTCTTTTATTTTGTTTACATTGATGCCTATTGTAAGTAGTTTATATCGATTTTATATCGATTTTCGATAAATCATTACATCCCTATTGAGGACTAGTTCCCAACAGTATTGCATCCATTTCAAAACAGCTGAATGCCACATACGGTTGGTAAACATCAGAGCTGGCCATTTTACTAAAATTTGCCGATCCATTTATCAGCTTCCGCCTTCAGCCGGGGTAGACTTCCACTGTCCGTCCAGCATGAGCAATATTTGAAACGAAAGACTCATCCTGGCATTGAAGCCTCACCGCGGCCAGACTATATACGTCTCCTTTTAGGACCCAGAAACCTCGGCCGCGGCCAACGGGAAACGGAAACCGCGCCGCGGCCATTGAAGCCTCACTGTGAAAATAGACTTTAGACGATGACATAGATGGAAAAAAAAGGCCTTCCGACTATTCTTAATCTGTTTATTTTTTTTCAAGGTTCTCGTCTATTGTTTCTCGCCTACAAAATGGGTGTCCTTCATAGGCAGATAGATGGACCGCTCCATCACATAGGCGGAATGCCCAGCTCTGGTAACCATAGTTACCACAGCAAGCTGCAACCAGCCCAAATGAAATGACTGAAAACAGTGGTGAAAATTTACACGTGATGGCAAATGTGTTGTTAAAGAGCAGTGCACGTAATTGCATTTTAATAAGAAGAGATCATGATTAGTTTTCTGAAATGGATTGTGTTCTCTTTTTCCCTCAAAATGCTTCAACCTCACTCGGGTTAAAAATAGATTCAAACTGCCTCGTGGAAGCTGGGTCCTAACTTAATTTTTATGGAGGGAATGAAAAGCTAGCATGCTATGTTGGAGGGACTCGGGGGACAGAAACAATAACCTTGAAGATCCAATGACAAATCATTTTGTGCCGGTGCAAGGAGTAAGAGCAGAAAAGGTGCTTTGCTGCGGTGACTCTCCGCCGGCAGTCTTTTCACCATCTTTCTCTTTGAAACAATCATCATTCTAGTGCATTTTTTCATCTCACGGAAAATCTTTCCAGCTGTTGCGTGGAATGAAAATGTGAATGCTTGTCGCACAACTTTCGGATTTCTAACAAGCAGCTGAACCACAACAGGTGTTCAGCACATCATCCAAAAAAATGTCCTGGTTCTATTAGAATTAGTATTTAAATAGTCATCCTCTCCACGTTGCTCGCATTTTGACATCAGGAGACCATGATGACACCTGACAGATGATCAACATACCTTGCCATTGAGAGGCTTCCAACGGGATGTTCTGAGAGGAAAGCGGCCACTGACCTTTGCGTGTCATCAGCAGGTTGCAACACAGATATAGAGATTCAAAGAGTCACAGAAAGGCATGCATAGAAAGGCTTGGAAATGTATTGATCGATTCATGAAGCGCAAACACCTGCTGCGAATTTTGCAATTCAGCCCCTTGTTAAAAAACAGAAAGTTGTGCAAAAGGTAATGAAACAATGAACAGGAATGTTGTACTGCATTTTAGACGCATCCCGAAATTTCAATATCCCGAACATTTTTGGGTAGTGCATTATCAAATATATCATCGCTGTCCGGCGGAAACCCTCTATGTCCGAATGCGGTCAATGCATGGTTAATTTTTTTCGCAAATCGATACTAATGGTCCATCCGCACTTTGTCTGTTATTTTACGCAATACTAACCAATTTTAAGTGGTAAAAAAAGAGCTTGAGAATATTTATATTGGTGCGCTGGATGCCTGTATTTAATGTCCGGATGTTTTTGGTTTTTTTTTAAATTCAATTCAATTAACTTCAATTCAATCCAGGCTAGCATGTCATGCCTACAGACTTCAAGTGCACGGCTGGTGCTGGCTCTGTGTTTGTACTATTTTAATATCAAAGTGTGTGTGTTAATGTTTCCCCCCCCAAAAAATAAAAAGGTTATAATGAGTTTGTTCCAAATCCTTCCTGATGAGAAAAGTGTGTGTAAATAGGTACTATATACTATACAGTATATGCCATTGAATTTATATTTTGGTAATACAAAGCTGGTGCGAGACACAAAAACAGTGAAAGTGAAGAGTATGGAAGTGACAAAGCAGAGCAGAATGGAGAATCAGTGTGCCCAATTTTCACAGGAGGAAGGAAAAGAGAGCAGTGAGGCAGAGTGTGAGAGCGCAGGAGGAGAGCAAGGGTGGAGCGGAACACCGGGGGGCGGGGGGGGGGGTGTCTTTGGTGTTGTATGAAGGCGTGGGAGACATGTGAGTTGAGTCAAAACCCCCCAAGCCACCCCTGCACCTCCCCCTCTCCCCTTTGATTTCACTCTGAACGACAGTGGTGAAAAGATGGGTGGCGTGTGTCCTCTCTGTCAAGGCATGCCCGAGACAATGACATCATCATCCTCATCACCGACATAATCATCATCATTGTCAAACGAGGACATGGGGCAAGAGCTCAGATTCACGATCAGATCTTTTATTTGTTCATCACGTTTTTTATTATTTTTTTCATCTTTTACTCACACTATTACCCTGTATACTTCATCAAGTCCTTTGGAAAGCTTCAAATAGAAGTCTAGTCAGTAGTTGCATGTCACAAAATTAAAATATTTCTCTTATTTAACGCGTGTATATATCAAGGTTCAAAGGTTCAGTAGGTGGCTACAATTACAGAAGAGGACGAGCAAACGGGACTTTGTTTTCCTTTGGTGTTGAGTTGCAGCCGTGTCACTGCTTGGCCTCCTTCTCCGCAAGTCTCTTGGCTTTATTAAAGAGGTAACGGGCTTGGCCTTCATCATAGCGCCTCTGCTCCTCCTCGCCATTAACCTGAGTAGAAAAGAAAGAAACAGATATATTGCCCCATGCAAAATATCATTCCATCGGCTACCATTTTCAAATTGGAATTTAGTGCAATGTCCATGCATCCATTGTCGATACCGCTTGGCCTCAAGCGAGGTACACCAATCGCAGGGCCCAGAAAAAAACGACCGTTTACATTCACCTATGTACAATAGTCTTCAATCAACCAGACATGTTAACTAAATATAGAAAGCAAAAATGTACGTTAGTTAATCCACTGGATCTAAGAGGTTTTACTTTACAATACTGTATCTTTGTTGCAGGTTTTTTTAAAAGTGATTGTTTTGTGTTTTTACAGTCCACCTACTACGGGAATGCCTTCTCGTGTGGGGAAAGGAGAGCCAAAGTTCCTGTTGCACTTTTCAGCCATTAATTGAATGCAAGGAGAAGAGTAAAACACAAAACTATAACGAGCACACTCATGCAGAGGCTGCAGCTCACGCGCCAAGCTCCGCCTCTTAAAGGCACAGTCATGTATCTAACACAGAGCCACTACAATCTGTACAGTATTCTCTATGGGTTTAAATGCATTTCCAATGACTTAAAAAAGAGTGATTTAATAATTCTAAATGCATTTGAACCATTTTGCGTATGTTTTGATTACAATGGTCAGTTTTCTAAAGTTAAAGTTTTCTAAATAACCTTTTGCATGGATTCAGAACCTGACCTTGTTTTTCTCTTGCACATTAGGTTTTCATCATAATAATAAATATAATACAATATGTAATATGGTAATTTATTTAGTAATATTTATGAATCATGGGTTAAGTTCAGCAACAGGTGCTTTTTTTTTCTGAAACGTCATAGCTATAAATTACAATGCATGTTAAAATCCGTGTTGCGCAAGCTTTTATAGGTCAGACTTAAAAATGTAACAAAACAGGAAAATATCTGAAAACATGACGTCCTTTTTAAATCAACATCAAAAATACATTTTTGGGGACACATAAAGCCTTCACTGATTAAAATTTGCTGTTGATCGGTGTGATGTGGGTGGTTTTAAAACTATATGTACATATATAAAGAGCTGGGCATCTTCTATCCATCTATAACTTCTGGGCGGTATTTCCGGCGTGGTCCCGGTCCATCCCTCGTCGGCGACAGGCAATCGGTGTCGAGAACATCATTTTCACGTCACACGCAGGCGCCGCACAAGCAGACGTATCGCCAAATAAAGACAGAATATCAAATAAAAACAACAGATGCACACAGACACACGCACAAAACTAAATGGGGCACACGTCATTGCATCTGTGAGACCAAAAGTTTGATTTGATATTTGTCTTTGTTTGGCTGCATGTCAGGAGTGGGGCACCTGCATGTGAAAGTAAAAAAGTTGCAGTGGGCAGATGAACACTGAAGAGATTCTTAAAAGCAATAGCAACGTCAAGGCTTGTCCACCTCTGGGATTCAATGTCACATGGTTGACTATGAAGTTGAAAACAACTTTTTCACCGTCACTTAGCTCAAGTCAGCTTTCAATTCACGCGGTTAGCCACGTGGTACCTTGCAGTTGAATTCGTCTGCCTTGCCGCTTGAAACAGCATGTCCGCCCACAGCAACAGCACCCGTGGTAACTTTTTCAGCGCAGCCGGTCCTCTCCCTCGTCTCCCTCACCAGACAGAGGAGCACGCGTGCGACTGTTTATTTTTAAATACACTCTGCAAGTGAAGATCAGCATTCATGGCTTATTCAGACAGAGGCTCTCCAATCTGCTCACACCAGGGGGTTGGCACATTCAAGAGCACCTGCCACTCAGCGGCGCACCGAGCACCGAGCTGACAGATGGCGCTTTAACTTTATGGAGGGAGCAATTTGGCAACACATACGACAAAATGTCAGCATTTTGGGGCAGGAGCAGGGGGGGGGGGGGGTCACCTGGCAAATGGGATGACAGTTTTATATCGTGGTGCAGAGTAACGAACGCACTACGGAGAGGACTTCCCTTTATGTAAATGTAAAGACAAGCCCATCCTCAAAGCAAGAGTTAGGTGTGCAGGGACTTGCGCAGAACCCTGACCTCAACCCTATCAAACATCTTTGGGATGAACTACAGCAGACTGGGTGAGGTATTGTGGCTTGCTTGCTTTGTAATGATGTGAAAATATTTGAAACGCACGTTGGAATGAGCGCAGCAGAGTTGTGTTGGTGCTAGCAAATCTCGCCATCTGTTAAAAAAAAAAAAAAAAAGCTCAAAAACAAGCTCAAAAAAATGGATTGAAACTTGTCCAGTCCAAGCATCATATAGCACTAAATTTTTGTCCAATTTCATTGGGCAGGTGCAGGGGGGCTACAGGTAGATAAGTGGATTTCAATAGAAATAACAAATTAGACTTGATAACATAAAGCTAAAGTTGACAACCATGGCATTGAGTATTGATAGTGCACTGGAATGTAATATCAATGTATGTGTCATTTTCAAAAACAAGCAACACAAATCAAATTCAATTATTTCAAAACAACAGGAAGAAAAATACCACTTGCCAGAAATGTATAAGACGTTGTTCATCAGTAATTGGTGTTAGAAGCAATCATTAATGGCTTTGTCTCTATTGACTGAGCGAGACAGCATTGCTGAGACCCCACGAGAAAGTGTACATTGTGTTCCCTTGAAATGGTTATTCACACAGCAGCTGCAGATTAATGACTATGATTATCCTACCGCTAATGGCTACCAGCTCTCCTCAAGCAGTATATTGTGTTTCAAATTTTATACACCAAATGTCAGAGGAGATAAGTAAAAGCTGATTATTCTGGCAAATGTTGGACACAAATCCAATTGTCATTTAAGGGGAAAGGAATATATACTCTTGACGACTCCAAACTGTTTTTCCTTGTTTTTTAAACAATAATGCAACTCCAATACAATTTACACAGCAGAAATGTTCAAGCTGAACTTTGAAACCTTGCAGCCACGATTCTTTATTATGCAAGGAATGAACATCGGGATGCGGTCACGAATATCTCAACTCTGCCACGCTTGTCGCCATTAACCCGTTGACTATCGCGTTGAAGGCTTGGCGTCTAAAAATAAACACTGCGTTACTTGGACTACGGCAGGTTGCCACGACAACCGGGCTTGTTTTCATGTAAAGGGATGCCAGCGGAGTCTCTGCCACTAAGGAAGTCGGGAGGGCGGCAGCCTCAGAGGAAGGCGAGGAAGGAAGGATGGCGGTATGAGGAAAGAAGTGAAAGGGATATCACAAAAAGGGCAAGGGGGGAAGAAAGGAGGCAGAGAAGAAGGAGAGAACGGAGTCAGAAGATAAAAGGAGAAGGGGGGAGAAAATGAGTGTGGCCACAGAAAGTATATGGGGAATGAGTTAGCGTGGAAGGCAGAAATGCCAGAAATGAAGTAAGAGGGACAGAAGGAGGAGGAGAGGAAGGCGGGACGGAGGGAGAAGCACAACGCTGAAGGAAACGGGGGAGAGCTGGTGAAGAATAACAGTAGAAGGGAGCGGGACAAATAAGAATGAAGCACGAAGAAAGGGAGTCACGGAGGACGGGATGCTGATTATACTGGCGGATGGAAGGAATGACAGGAAGAGAAGGAAGACAAGGGAAGAAGTGGGGAAGGAGGTGCAAGTTAGACGGATGAGAAGGGTGGAGGACAGGCGAGGGGAGGGGCTAGCAAGTCTTGCCAGTGTGGCCTGACTCTCAAACATAGCGGGAGCGCACACTGACAGCATCCAAAGTGCTGCCCCTCCGATAACGTGTCATATACGGTATGATATCGGACTGCGCTGGATGTAGACGAGTGGAAGACAGCAAAGAGTGCCGGCAGCCATCCTCATTTCTTCTCTTCTCTTTTTTTTCTGTGGCCCAACACAACAATGGTGGCGCTTCTTTGGGCGGGAGATACCTCCAGCGCCACCTCCCCGACCCATGCTGTCCTCCTTCCCCAATTTACATGACATCCCCCTCCGCACACGCACGCACGCACGCACACACACACACACACACACGATTGCTGAGACCCTGCTGAGCTAAAATGGGAAATTCTATAAATAGACACAGTGGGCTCAGTGGGGAGGAAGCCTGGTCGAGAGAAAGGGGCGCCAGGGTGGGGGAAGCACCTGCAGTCAAAAATAGCCAATTCTGTCTTTCACCTGGACTATTTATAGAGCACAACTGGAGCCGAATCTGTCACAATGTCATGAAATATTCATCGGTGAAGGCGCTACCGTGTGATTGTGTCGCTGTCTATTCAAAGACCACGCATGGTGACTCACATGTAAATCTAAGATGTATGTTACAAGTTTTAATTAAAGCTGCAAGCGCCGATGGATGCGTCATTGCAACGCCATGCCTTTTGGGGGACAGACATACAAAGTGGAGGACGATGGAGGACTTGATGCGAGTACGGATTTCCACTGCATATTAGCAATTCAATGTGGAAAAATCGACCTATTTGCTGCTCTTGTGCTCGTACTAAATCCCTGTTTATTATAAAAGTGGTCATTTTATACAGTTCGGGGTGTTTATGGACAATTGTAGTAAATAAGTCATGGATTTTCATTTTTCATCGCATGGCTTTCAAACACTGTTTACAGCACTGCCTTAAAATATAACCGACAAAGCAGTAAATCAGCAAAGCTAGACCTCCATTTTACCATGGGTCACTTATGCCCCAAAACTACAAAATCTATATTAAAGCTGCAAGTAGCGAGTGAGGGGCCCTTTTTCATGGCAAGCATCAAAATGATCATCAAAGTCTGACGCCATGCTCCGCCCACATTAGATAGCATAGGCAAGAAAGCCTCACAATTTCAAGTCATCCAACTGGTTCCCATTAGATCTCACTTAGGGTTCCGGAATTAGGCCAAAATGCCTGATTTAAACCAAAAGGGTCAACTTCCTCTTCAATTTGGGGCACGGTTCGTTGAGAGATTTTTGTGCATCCTGTCATGATAGACGTGTCCTTCAAATTGTGTCCATTGGTGAGAGTGGCGTCAGCGGCTAATTAACTCTTTTTTTTGTACGCCTAAGTGTTTATTTTTTTATTGTAGAGACTATGTGGATAAATTTAGAAAAACAATTCCACACTACTGTACACTATACTCGCCGTCATCCAGCTTGCATGGCAAATTGATGTCGTCGCATTTCCGTTTCCGTTAAAGTCCCATCGCTGGCGTTAGGGTTATCATCAGGTGCTAATTGGATTGAAGTGTTCCATCTTATTCCTTGCTCATGATAAAGCATTTGTTTGGTGCACAGGGGGACAGCCATTAGATGTGGAGTAAGTAATAGAGCTCACGTGAGTGCGCCCTCATTTTGATCTGGTCTCGTTCCTTGTTTAAGACAGCAGGAAGACCGAAATAGCAAGACTTAGCCTCATGTGCCTCTCTTTCGCAGAGAAATGAACATGCTTGGTGATGTCTTGAAGCTAATGCACACTGCACACGCAAACATTCAGGAGCTTTCTCTTTCAAACGAGCACGTCAATCCTTTCTACGTGAAAGTATTTATGTCCAACATTATCTCGTAACACATGCACACGCGTGCACTTTTCATTTGGCATGCTCCAACAGAATTGCGGCTGTGTGCGCACGTGCCATTTACAGAGGCGAGCATGAATTATTAAACTCACCATCATCATCATCATCATCATCATCGGGAGAGCTCATTTTTGTTGTTTTGCTTCTCTTTTCATCGAATCGAGGCATAGAGATACATTACACCGAGGGCTTTCCTGGCTGCGGTTCAGTGACATTAAAACAAAAGACAGGAGCAGGTCATTCCAGATGGAAAAGTGGCTCTAATGAATGCGTGGACGCAGGCACACAAAAGGCGCAATAAACACAGGCTTGTGTCAAATGGAAATGGGGACAGTGGCAGGGGCTTTTGAAAATGCAGACTGGCAGCAGAGGCGGATTGCATTCGAATGTCTGTAAGGCGCCAACAAAAGCAAACAGGTGCGTTTCCAATCCTCACCACCCTGCACTCCTCCGCCACCTACCATCACAGCACATTAACATACATTTAAGTAGGGTTGCGCAATATATCGAAAAAATGTTGAGATCCCGATATTGGCACATGCAATATATCGCAAAAACATGCAATACGTTTCCTTTGGATTTCTGCTTTTTGTCTGAATTTGAGCAGTCAGATCCAAACTGAAATGCGCATCGACATCCGGTCATTTAACATTATCTAGGGGAATTACAAATATTTAGCTAACAATAGGTTGAGCTTGCTTATTTTGCCGCATGAAAAAAATACTTCTTTGATTGCATAATATAAATGTAATTTCTTTAGGTGCATGTTAAATACTGCAATAAAGTCGTTGTCTTCAACACACACATCTCTTATCGCATGTTTTTCTGGAAATTGAAATTGAATATTCAAGCACAAATGGCACAGCATAATAAACAGAAAGATGATAAAAGTCATATTACAGCAGCTTTGCCGTGACAACCTTGTTCTTTTTTGTTCTCATCAAATCTTCGTGTGCTTTCTGAATGTGTGCACCGTACTGCCCCCTGGAGGCCAATGTACAACGGAACCAGCTCACCTCCACAGCAAGTGGAATAGGATTATTCCGTGTGTGTAGGAAGTGTTATATTGGAGTGAAATGTATTTCATGTTCAATAAAAGTTTGTATTTCTGAACATTATTTGATGAAAAAAACATTTTTCAATCAAAATTGTAACACGCAATGGCATGATCAAGTATCAGTCCTCAGTATCGACGAGTACTCATATTCTTCAAAAGTACTCGTAATTAAAACATGGACAAACATATCTGAGGCCTGATTGAATCACTCGACCTATGTGGTAAAATAACATCACAGCGTTTCCATCCATCCAAGTCCCACAGGGGAGTGCAGGTGAAAATTGGACTTGTGTGTGAAATCTTATTATCTGCATGTAATCTGCTGAGCTAGGCAGCAAGGCAAATGCACAGTTAAGGGCAGAGCTGAGCATTTTACAAAAAATTAGGACCAAATAGTAATCGCCTATATATAGGCCGGCCCGCCTCTCATTTTAAACGGGCTTCCGTTAGCGTTTCCGTCTACCAACTTCGACCAACTTCCACTAGCACCTGCTGAGCGATATTTGAAATGAAAGACTCACTGTGGCATGGAAGCCTCACCGCGGCCAGACTTAATGCATCTCCTTTTAGGACCCAGGAGATGTCAAAAAGCCTCATCCGCGGCCAACAGGAAACGGAAGCCTTGCCGCAGCCATCGAAACCTCACCGCGAAAATAGATGATAAGATGAATACATAGATGGAAAAAATGGGCTTCCGAGTATGCTTAGTCTGTCTATTTTTTTCCGTCTTTTGTTTATTGCCTCCAAAATGGGCACCCGACATTGGCGAACAGGCAGACCGGTCCGTAGGCACCGACAGCCATCTTGGGTTGCCTAACTTGATTTAATTCTCCGTGCTGTTTTCACATTATTTTATTTCTTACAGTGAAAATGCACCAGTGAATGGCCCACGGTTGTCCAGCCAGTCTGGGAGAAGTGCTTCATGCACATTTTAACGGTAAGAATGTGATTATACATTTTCTCTAATATGCAGAGCTGGGCATTCGTCTAAGCTTTCCGTCTATATTTCAGACCCGCCCAGTCGGTCCGAGTCAGCCGAACAGCGTTGAGAATGGACTTTACCGGTACCACGTCACACGCAGGTGCCCCACTCCTAACACGCAGCCAAACAAATAAAAAATAAATCGATGTTGTCGACCTTTCGGTCCCACAGATGCACTGACGTGCCCCATTTTGTTTTTATTTCACCGATCACCACGCTGTGCGGCTGTTGTTTTTATTTGATATTTTTTCTTTCTGTTTGCTTGTACGACGCCTGCACGTGATGTGAAAATGATGTTCTCGACGGCGATTGGCTGTCGCCGAGGAGGGACGTACTGGGTCGGCCGGAAATACCGCCCAGAAGATATAGATGGATAGAAGATGCCCAGCTTGCTAATAAGTTATATCTACGAGTGCTACTCAAAGATTCATCTACACCATGCTGTCAGAAAGATGAATAAAAAAAATGAAAGCAAACGCCCAGTCAGGATAAAAATTCTCTGCGAAATGTAAACCTAACCTCTGTAAGTCATGATTCACGACACTGAAGTTAGTTTACTCTGCACGGACGATGCAAACCGTGAAGTTCATTCTTTGAGAGGCTCTCATTACTACATACAGGGACACTGGTATAAAACGTGCACTGATAACACCTTTTTCAGCACCAAGCGAACAGTAGTTGTCCGTAACAATGGCAACGTAAGATGGCTGCCCTCTGGCTTCAGCCGCGAGGGGCCAATTGTTAGTCCATACATATATAAGTCTGCCAGTGGGTTATTAGTTTCACAACAATTCATTTTTAAAAACCTCTCCTTCCCTCTTCCTTGTCTCATTACACAATCGTCCATTTTTTTCCACCCCAAAACATAATTACATCACCTCTTTCTTTTGCAACTTCAGAGGCCAGGTTTTTAGCCTAAAAAAGTTCAACTGAGTGGCCGGACAAGGTTTGAAGGGCAAGCGTCTACTACTTAACAGCGCAGTAGAATACTGTATGAAAACAGTGAAGTTGTTCATTTAAACAGATGGCAGAGCTGCACACCAAGCTTCAACAGCAGGTCTCCCATTGCACTCAGCAGGTAATCACAGAAGCTTTATATGCAGATCGGAAGTGCTAAATCAGCCAAATGTTTCGCAAACATTCAGGGATCTTGTTAAGACATTAGTATTCAACCTTCCTCAGGACATTAATGCAACACACAGCGACGCATTTAATCAAAACGGAACCCAAATTAGCAGAATTACAGGCACCGACTCTTTTTGTGGGCAGGTGATTGCCTTAAGGGGGACACAAATACTCCTAATCATGATCACCACATAATAATCCTTAAAGTACCACCACCAACTTCTCCCACGTCACAAATCTCAGTCCGTTGCCTAATGTTAGTTTCTACTTCGTACTTTTCAAATGTTTGTTATGTCACAAGTCAATTTTATATGAACCGGTCTCTTATCATGTTAAAATAACGCTGAAATAATGATTGTAATTATTCTTTATGTGTCCCTATATAAATTGTTTAAATGCTTAATACAGCCGTATGCAGAAGCTCTTTGACTGGATTTTATTTTCAATGCTGAAATAATTTATTGTTTAACATCAAATCATAATTATTTACTTGCATTCCTGTGTTTGTGTTAGTGGCTGAATGTTATGCTTGATTAATTTCTGCCCATATAGCCAGTTCAAATTCAGGATGATCCCTGAGACAAATCTTATCTTATTAATGGACAATATGTACATTGGTCAATACATTTCAATGAATTAAATAGATGCTCTATGTGTATGCGGGCTCGGAGGCTATAGTGCCATGTTTCATGCAATGCTAATTTAAAATCCTATTTAACAAGTTCACACACTGACCAGGTTGTAATTTGTTGCTCATTTGGAGGATTCTAGTTTATTTTGTTCCCTTGGTTCCAGAAGCGCTCTTGTTCTTGCAGTGGTATCCAAGCAACGCCACGAGTTGTGTACGATTTGAATACAATAAAGGCTTTATGACAAACAAGTCAAAACAAATCAGTCCAAATTCAATACCGCGGCACTAATCACGGAATGTACATCAGATGTCAAAACCTAAATCACTCCATACGGGGTCTGCCTTCACCGACACGGATGAATAACATGACATGTTATAACAGGGTTAAGCATCATACTGGAGAGTCTGAAGATGGTACCAACCTTAAGGGGGGGGACGGGCTGAGCTTTGCCGTACTTGTCCAGCGAGATGAAAGTGAAGAAGGCAGAGACTGCACGATAGCTCACTTTCTCGGTGTCAACCAGCGAGCAGGCATCGACCACCACTTCTATTTCCATGGACTTGTTGCTGATGAACGTGAGACGGCCTGTCACGGTCACCACGCAGCCTTGACACGGGAAGAGGAAAAGGGAAATGTCTTCCATTGGGTGTTTTCATACAGTCACATGCTGCTGGTTTAATAACATATGCGGTTCAAATGTTGTCAAAAGCGAAGCAAGTGAAACGTTCCTTGCCAAATCAAAATGAAAGACTTTATATCTTTACAATTTTTTAAGCGCTGCTGGTAACAAGCCAGGTATGGCGAAACAAATCATGCGCTCTTGCATTGGACTTCCATTTGTTTTATAATAAACATCATGCTGAACTTCCACTGAGAAATTTAACAACTCTGACCTGTCAACGATTTGATAACATTTTGTGTTTAGTCAAATCTATGTTATATACACATATGTTGAGAAAATAAAGAAGTAAACTGTGTGTGTGCATTCATTAAAATAAGTATTCTTCCACTTTTGTAAGTGGGGTTGTTTCTTTACTCCTTTTAATGTGCTCAAAGTGTGTTATTACTGCGGGTTGCCACGGAAACGTGGAAGGAAGGCATTATCCCTGCAGTCTGAGTTCTATTTTGAAGCTCAAATAACAAACTAGAGTACAAGGAAAATGAAGATGTCTTTGTCTGTGCTGCAAACATTCTTTTGGATGTCAGATCTAGATGTTGAATCCTATCGTCCTCATGCTTTAGGACATAATGTCAAAGTCAAGGCTCGCGGGCCACATCCGGCACGCAAGAAGGTTTTCTACGGCCCCTGGGCTTATGATATTGATTTATTATACGAACCGGCCCGCAGACCGCAGCAAGCTGGCTGTGAGTAGCAGATGTGATCGGGTCCTTCGCGCCTGCCGATGACGTCACGCTTTATAATATATTGTAGCGTCTTCCGAGAATACATCGTCAGACGTAGTTTAATTATCACGTTTTAATTAGTCCAACCGGCTATTGTGGGCCGCAGCCGACGCCAATACAGTACGACAACCGTTCAGTCAAAAAAAGTGCAACGGCTCTCCTCTTCGTCCTTCGCTCCTCTCGCTCGCATGACCTCATATTCAGCGAGCCGCGCGATGCATTCATTTTCCTCAGAAACAACACAACTCGGCAAAACATAAATTCGACCACAACACAGATCACCCCATTTGTCACACTATTTAGATAATACATTACTTTGCATCTGTGTTTGTCAACCCCTGGCTGTTGTGTTTGCTAAATAAAAAATAAAATCAAATAACGGACATTACCGCTACTTTTGCGAGGATCGTCCTTCGGTCGTCTACGTGCCGACTGAAGACGTCACGTCACTGTTTTGTGGCTTTCGGAATCGGATTGTGGTGAAAAGTTATTCGGAGTAAAACACGTTTTATTAAAAAATACTTCACATTATGTACATTTCATACAATCTTGCAGCCCGAGTGAACCAGAAAATTGTTCCCAGTTTGGCAGGAGAAACGCAAACTGGGTTTGCTGATCTTGTTTCATAAGACAGGCGGTGGCTTCTTCTCGGGTGGAAGTGACGTACTTTCTTTTTTTTTTTTTTAAATCTTTTATATATATATACATTATCGAACAAGAAAACATTTGGCATTCTTCAGAAAACATTATCTTGATACATCAGAAACAGAAAAAGAATATTTGCAAGGCCTTTTCAAAAATGTGTTTCACAAAAATTGCTTTAAGTGTTTAAAAACATAAAATAAAGTAAAAACGAAATTTGAAGGTAACAATCATTGAGACTCTTCAAATTCAAACATTTTAGTGACGGGCACTTATTTCTCCATTTGCTGGAGTGAATATGGTATTTACCTAGTATAATTATTATGTTTATCAAATTTGACAACGGGGGGGATTAATCTTTGAAGAAAAATATTTGACTTTATTAAAGGGAGTGATATTTACGATATTGTGTTTTAGCCAAGCATAAAGTGACGTTCGAGATGCCTTGCAAACGTAGCAGTAATGTACTTTATTTTATTTTGTATTTAGTAACTCAGAACATACAAACACAACAGCCAGGGGGGTGACAAACATTGAGGCATATATATATATATATATATATATATATATATATATATATATATATATAGAGAGAGAGAGAGAGAGAGAGAGAGAGAGATTTTTTTTAAATGAACATTAACAAACCAAACCCAGTTATTAATACATACATAATACACAGAGAAAAGAAAAAAGAAGAGCTGGGGGGATTTTCAACAAACATTCTAAATAAATAACATAAAGCAACAGTCTCAATCGTTTTCATATTTTTTTAGAATCTAGAATAGAATTTATGTACTGTCTGGTTTCTGCCTCGAAAATTACGATGAGAGGTTTTGTGTGACTAAATTTGGATTTGTGGATAAGGAATTTTAGGCAAAGAAATATATTACAGAAATATATCATGAAGCGTGACGTTGTCAGCAGGCGCGAAGGACCCGATCCAATCCGGACATTTTAAAAGTTTTCAATGAACATTCAGTCCGCCCCTCGGCTTGTAGCTAAATTTATTATTTGGCCCACCGTCCATTTGGCTTTGACACCCCTGACTTAGGAGATAAAGAAGTCTCTTTTGATTGCGTCGGCTTTATGGGTTCCCATCAGGCACTTCTAGAAAATAAAACTGCTGCAAGGGTCTCGATCAGAGGTTGAATCGATGCAAACGGTCGCAGGCCACATTTGAATGTGTAAAACAGACAAATGGGTCAGGTCAATTAGTGGATAAGGTCAAAGTTCAAATGAGTATGAAAAACAGGTTATTTTATTAATAAAACAAAAATGTACTCATTCTATAATTTTCATATTATAATTGATTGAATTATAATAATCAAATCATCCCAAATTGTTACATGTAAATTATAGAACCAATTAAGAAATTACATACATTACTTAAAAAAAAATCTAAAATCTATTTCAAGAATCCAATTTCGGTAAATAAAATGAAAAAAATTAACAAACTGCTAAATGAATGCGACAAATAATACAAGACTATTGACAGAGGTGTGTCCTCTGTTGTTGACTTGGCAGTGTCAGACCACTACTGTGTCTATTTTAACATCGCCAGTTTTAACCATCTAGCAGTCCCGGTCAGAACAGTGAAGAAACGCTACCTATCTTCTGAGGTGGCAGCAAATTTTATCGAGATCTTAAAAAACACTCCTGCTGACATTTTACCTGCACCCTGTGATCTTATTGTTGACAATTTTAACCTACATCTTAAATCATCATTAGATTCAGTAGCTCCACTTTTAATTAAAACAACAAAAACAAAGACTGTACCCCCGTGGAGAAACAATGCTATCAAAATATCAAAGAGAAAATGCAGGAGTGCAGAGAGGAGGTGGAGAAAAAGTAAACTTACAGTACACTATGAAATTTTATGCGAACAACTGAAATCTTACAATAAAACAGTAAAACTGGCAAGATCTTCCTATTTCTCAAACCTCATTACAGTCAATAAAAACAACCCCAGGGTTCTCTTCTCCACCTTTGAACTTTTAACTAGTTCTGATTTTAATAAGTCCCCACAGAGACCAACAGATGCTCTCTGTGAGGACTTTGCAGACCACTTCAGAAGTAAAATCGATGACATAAGATCCAGTCTTTTAGCCCGTCAAAACACAAGTTTTAATAAACCCGGACAATCATATTTACATGAGGAAACACTGGAAAGTTTTGCCCTGGTTGATGCAAGGACACTTGTTCGAGTTTTCTCCCAGGTAAACCCAACAACCTGCCTTTTGGATCCAATTCCCACATTTCTTTTTAAGACATTTTATGGATTTTTTGAAGAACAAATTTTAAATATAGTCAATTGCTCTCTTCAGACAGGCGTCTTCCCAGCTGCCTTTAAAACGGCGGTGGTGAAGCCCCTTCTGAAGAAGAGCGGTTCTGACCCGAGCGTTTTTAATAACTACAGACCCGTATCCAACTTACCGTTTTTAAGTAAGATTTTAGAAAAACTGGTTTTCATCCAGTTGAATCATTTTTTAAATACAAATAATATTTTGGAGAAATATCAATCTGGTTTTAGGATGAACCACAGTACGGAGACTGCTCTTTTAAGGATCTTAAATGATATTAGGTGCACTGCAGACGTGAGAAAACTCACAGTCTTGGTGCTACTGGATCTAAGCGCTGCTTTTGATACAGTAGATCACCAAATTTTATTAAATAGACTTAAAAATCTAGTGGGCATCTCTGGTACTGTTTTTGACTGGTTTTATTCCTATCTCACAGACCGATATTTCTTTGTAAGTATGGATACTTGTTCCTCTAAAACTCATGAAATTAAATGTGGGGTTCCTCAAGGTTCGATTTTAGGCCCCTTACTTTTTAATCTTTATATGCTTCCCCTCGGGGATGTCATCAGGGGACACGGCATCAGCTTTCACAGCTATGCTGATGACACGCAGCTGTATATTGCCGTGTCTCCTGATGACACAGGACCCATTGATACCCTTTTAAATTGCATTTTAGATATCAAGTCATGGATGGCAGATAATTTCCTACAGCTCAATGAGGACAAGACTGAGGTCTTAGTTATCGGTCCCGAAGGTCAGAGAGAGAAGCTTTTACCAAAACTACACATTTTTAATCCCTCACACTGTGTGAAGAACCTTGGCGTCATTTTTGACTCTGAGCTCAGTTTTATTCCTCATATTAAAAATGTAACCAAGATTGGTTTTTATCACCTTAAGAATATCGCCAGAGTCCGCCCGTTTCTCTCTCAGGCTAACACGGAAGTGCTGATGCATGCCTTTATTTCCTGTCGTTTAGATTACTGTAATGCCCTGCTCTCTGGCCTCCCGAAAAAGAGCATTTCACCACTGCAACTACTGCAGAATTCAGCCGCTCGGGTGCTGACGAGAACCAGAGGGCGGGAGCACATTACGCCAGTTTTGAAATTGCTGCATTGGCTCCCTGTGTGTTTCAGGATCGATTTTAAAGTACTTTTATTAGTTTATAAATGTGTTAATGGTCTTGGGCCATCTTATTTATCTGATTTGCTTTTATCATACCAGCCCTCGCGGATCCTGAGGTCCTCTGGCGCCGGCCTTTTATTTATTCCAAGGGTGAGGACCAAAATGCATGGCGAGGCTGCATTCAGCCATTTTGGTCCTCACCTTTGGAATAGCCTGCCAGAGGATGTCAGGTCTGCAGAGACTGTTGGTATTTTTAAGAGGAAGCTCAAGACACACCTTTTTAGTTTGGCTTTCAACAACTTTTAAATAATTTATCTTTTCTTTTGATTGAAGATAATTCTATGTTTTGCTTTGAATGTTTTAAAGCACTTTGAGTTGCATTTTTATGTATGAAAAGTGCTATATAAATAAAATGTGATTGATTGATTGATTGATTGACAATGAAAATGCACAGTGACAAACAAGCCGTGGCCCTCGGTGCAAATTTGGCCCAGCCCTGGTTGAGATACAGTGGACAGAAAAAGTCGACACGCCCCTGTTCAAATGTTAGGTTTTTTATAGAAGAAATGAGATCAAGATAACCCATTTCAAAACTTTTAACAGCATGAGGGGGAACGGAATAAAACGTTTTTGTCAGACACGAAAATGGACGCTCTGATGATGGAGCAAAACCAAAGTGGTCTCATCCAACTTTGGATTGCTTCTCAATGCTTTTAGTTTTGACAGCAACGCAGAGCATCAGGAGTCAAGTATTGTCGCGCTGACCTTTCTTAATCTTGCGATGAAAGTTGATGGCGTCCACAGAGGCAGTGACAATGTTGCTGTGGCAGTGGCGCGCTGCCACAATGCCCGCGACCTCATCCATCAGCTTCATGGTCACGCCTGTTCGACACACAAACAGACACACTTCAGTCGCATGACAAAGATCAGAAGACGCGTCAGCTTTTCAGTCAGTCGAGTGGTACCTTGAGTTGCACAATGTCAAGAATGTCCTGAATTTCGAGGTTAACATCGTGTACAGTATTCTAACAAGATGGCGACCGCACAAGAAGAGAAGCGTCCAATGAACTTCACATAATGGTTGTTTTTGTTGTTTTTGGTGTACATACTTTAGAGGATGCGGGAATACCTGCGCAAACCCTCCACAAGTACGGCAAGAATATATAATGGATCTAAAAGGATTTCATACTCCTTGCTGGAGGAAACCAAGAGCTTCCTGCTGTGAGGTGTTCGCGCCAGCGTGCCTCCCATGCCAGCGTTTAGTACTGCGACAACAGGGTGATATTTATTTAGGGTGATTTATCACTTTTAAGACCACGTCGTTTAATGCAGAAAGCGCACAAGGGCGCTTTGCCAGATTTCACATTAAAAGTTGATGAATTTTTAAAGAGCGAAGAAACAGAGTGAAAGTGCAATGAAAGCTGCAGATTATAAAGAAGCACAAATGTAGATGCACTCGTTGAAATTACAGCTCAGTTCTACAAGTTATTTTTAAATTATGAACTGTATTTTTTGTTGAGTTTTGTTTTTTGACGATAAAAAATGAACAGAAAGACTTGAGAGAGAGTCTCGTCCTTTTGGAAGTGCATATAAGGAGGATTCAAAGGGAAGGACTGCAACTGACCCAAGACATTTTATTTGACTAGGCGGTCATAGACGCAAACTACCCGTTGTCTGATTCCTCCCTCCCTTCCTTATCATTTACTTTCAAAAGACAGAACCTAATAATATGTAACATATTAGCGTTTGGAAGGAACATTCCCATCTCAGTGATTTGCTATGAGGCATTCCGCAGGGAGACGTTTTCATTTGATTTCTTTGGCATTTTGTCCTCAGTGGCATCTATCAACATCCACATGCCATTGCTGAAAGAGCTGCAATTTCGAGTAATAAAATGTAGTTGCCAGATTCATTCCCCCTGAGTCTCACATGCAACAAAAAATCAATAAGTCTGCTTGGGATGGCTTTTTTGGCTCTGACCATCTGCACGGTGTCGGGAGCCTGATGTGTGGGAGTACAAACAAGAATGTGCAGCCTGCTGCATTCACATAAAAGACAGCCTTGTTCAGTTGATTTTGAATAAAGTTCTTGTTCCTCCTGTATCCATGAGAAGCCCACTGAAATGTTGCTAACAAGACTCATAAAGCCTTGGTAAGTTTCATATGCCTGCCATAGCCTGTCTTCCTGGTTCTCATTCTTCCCATTTCCCATTCTATCAAAAACATTTGCATTCGCGAATCTGATGTCACTTCTCAATGTCCAGTTATCTCCTCTGCGCTCATCAAGCTCTGCCTGATGCCCATTAAATATCAGGCCGACGCTGATAGTCCACATCGCAGGTGTCAAACTCTAGTCCTCGAAGCCCATAATGTTTCAAATGATCTGTATCGTTATCAGGCTTCTGAAAAGCTTGCTGATGAGCTGATCATTTCAATCAGGTGTGTTGCAGCGGGGAGAGATGGAAAACATGCAGGATAGGTGCCCTTGAGGACCGAAGTTTGATACCTGTGTTCTAAATGTCCAACTCAGTGGCCCAGCGACAGAACGTGAATAATTTGTTACCATAGACACACAATGTGGCCACAGTTAAGAACAGCAGGTCGGACTGACCCAAATGTGTAGCACTGAATTGTAGATGGTGGCCCACATGGCAGCAGCGTGCGACACAAAAGCTTGAAAGAGAAGCACAGTGTGAAAGAAGTGAACAATGTAACAGAAGAAGAGAGACAAAAATACTGCACAACACTGTGACATAAGCAGCAGGCCAATTGGTATTGAGCCATGAGCGTGGCTGCCACAATCACACTTCTGTGATTCATCTCGGTTGACACCTGCGGACGTACAAAGAAGCTGGTTGGTTCATCAATCACTAGTGATGTAACGATTCACTCAAGCCCCGATTCGATTCGATTTTCAGTTCCCGATTTTCGATTCGATTCGATTTTTTAAAAATTGCTACCATGCTTGTCTCTGTGCACTAGTGCGGTTCTGCAGCCATCCACAAACACAATACGCTGCGAGCGTTTTAATGTGCGGTGATGACAGACATGATGTTTGGCGCAAAAGCATAATTTGATCTACACATTCAAAATGTGCTGTCCATCTGGAATGAAAAAAAAGTTTCAAGACATCAATTTCTAGATGAAGTTAATCAACTCGATTTTTTGATTAATCGAATTGATTAAGCGATTAATCGGGGCAAATCGATTTTAAATCGATATTTGATTAATCGTTGCATCCCTATCCATCACATATAAAAAGCTAACGATTCAAATCTTTATATATAATCGGGAATCGTGAGTCGGATTCTATGAGTCCTCTGGTTGGCCGTTGCTACTGTACTGTATGTACAACAACACAGACTCAAGTGATTCAGTGAACCGAATCCCATTAGTGAGTAACTCAGAGTAACCAAGTCCATAAAATGAGTTTACCGCGAACAACATACTCCATAACACTGCAAATTGCAAAACTCCCCATTGTGGAACCAACAAAGGTACAATAAGAATACGTGTGTCTGTATTAATCATTGTGGTCGGTGGATCGGTGTAAACAACCAATTCCACAAAAAAGGTGTATATGAAGCTTGAATTTCTGATACGAAGAAATTGTTAGTTGAGAATAGAGTTTCTTTCATTGTCGTCATTTTAGGAAAAAGCAAAACGCTAAACACAGCTAAACTTGCCAGTGTCAGACCCCGTTACAGTACCAAGGGGTCAAGAATGTTTCTTCTGCGATAAACAGAGGTTCACACTATCGTAAATAATACAGTTCGCATTACACCATGTACTGTAGAGCCGACGTAAATAGGTTGATGGTGCGACTAAATGTGAGACTGAAAACGAGGACAAGCAAGGCCAAGACAGCCCAAGGGCCTCCGTTGCACATTCACAGGGTGACATGGCACACTATGACTCCCTTTGCCATAGGGAGGGAACAAGCCAGAGGGTGGATTGGCGATGTGGGTGGGGGTGGTGTCATGGTGTGGCTGTGTGCAAAGAGGAAAGAGAGCTCGCTCCAAAAGGGGAAAAAGGCCAATTAGTAAGCCAGTCCCCAGTGCGGCCCAGTTTGCCAGAGGGCAAAATACCCCTGTGATCACACTCCTTGCCACCATCCCCCCCAAATCTTCAAGTGCATTGTGCTCCGAGAACAGTAGCGTCTGAATAGCGCATCAACATTTCATGCGAACCCACCCAGACTTTGCATGAGGTAAAAAGAGAGCATCACCTCTTTCCAGCAGGGAGTGAAAAGAGTGAGGTCTGCATGACCTCTCACTGTCACTGTCTTGACACCACAAGATATACGGGCCCCCGCGTGCGCTTGATTACTGAATAGTCCAGCCGGCTGTATTGTAAAGGGGGGAATAAGAAACGTTGTCTGTTTGTGTAGGTGACTCATTTGTGAGCAATCTTGAGATGCCCCGTATTGAAATACTGTAGAGAGAACTCGATTATTGTGACGTTCAATGTGCACCAAGTCATAGGTACAAACACACATGCACACACACCTTTGTCATTCTCATTTTTGCCTTGTAGAGTACCCCAGTATTTTCTTTTAATATAGCATGCAGGGAAATGTATGTCGTGAGTACAATGCAAAAGTATTAACCAATATCCATAACACCTTGTGGAGGGGAGGTGCATGGGCCAAGCAAGAACCGTTTGCATTCTGGGTAGGATCCAGATAAAGGTGTGGCTAGTTTAGGTTGAGCCATCAATAAAAACGGCTCATCCAATCTAGGGTGAAGGTCAGCTGGAGCATACGCCAGCTGACTTCAGGAGAAAGGCACCTTGAACTGGCCGCCCGTCGGTCAAATCTGTTTTCACCATGCGAAAGAGCACTACAGCTATTAGCATGACTTTTCTCAGCTGCAATATTGGACTATTGACCGGACTTTTTCAGCAAATGATTAAAAGGAGTGAATACAAAAGCAATGATGATAAAATGAGGCTTCAAAATTGTGGATAATCAAGCCATTGTCACCGCTCTCAAACTCTGTGGGTGTGCCCGGTCAATGCACTGGAAACATGCCCCGTTCAAGTGTCAACAGTCAATCAAACACCACACATCTTTCTTATGTCGACACATCCCTACAGCAATGAGCTGCAAAAATATATCCGCCGCTTAAAGAAAGCCCGCGGTGGCTGGAATGCATCCCACCGAGTTGTTGCGAGACTTTTCCACCCTGCGACAACGAGGCACCCTAAATCGGCCATCAGCGCGAAGCCCCTATCGACATGCTGGCCGTCTTGTTTGACTTGTTTTTCCCCAGACGATGTGTTCGCCATCACGGCTGACAACGAGGCACTCTAACGCAGCGATGCCAGCAGCCAATCCGAAGGGACGATGCATTTTCAGGGTGTCGGCACATTTGCCGGACATGCCGGGAAGACGATCCGGACAACTAAAATGGCGAAAAGTAGTTTAAGGCTTTATCTCCACAATTGAGTACTACACAGTTCTCATGTTTTCAGCAATTACCTTCAACCAGGTATAATGTTTTCAGAGACAAATCTATACAGGAACTTTAAAGTGCTTGCTATGCATCTAAGCCGAAAGCTCTGATGTCATCCCCGGAGGATGCTATGATACACTTTGATCTTATTAGCCGGCGTCGTCTCCAGTTCATTTCATTCACATGCAAATTCAATTGGAATTCAATTTCTCGTTTCGAAATTGCGTCATCGTCCCCGTAGGTTATCACAATTTGCTCAAAGTTACACTTCCACGAGTATGTTTATTTTAATCCATTCTATTTTTGATTTGCTGGATTTTGATGGTCTGGTCCATCAGTAAACTTTGACCTACTGAAGGTCCTTTTATCACTTCTCAAGCTGGACATCGTTGCCCTCTGCTCATCTTCTTATCCACCCCCCGGGCGAGTGCTTTGATCGAGGACAGCATCAAATTGCTCAAACTGCCTCCTAATGAGGTGTAACTATGGAAACGGTATCTGTTAATGTTGGCGCCTCCCAGCAATCTCGCCACATCATTGCGGAAACCGCCATGAACTATTGTTTTTCCAAGTATTCTCCTTTCGGCTTTACTAAGCAGTAAGCACGCTGCTTACAAAATTACCCAGAAGTGCCGACTCTGTTTTTGTGCACACTCAGCAACAGGCGCAACAACTGAGATGGAGTTTCTGGAATGGAAATGTTGGATTTAATAAATGGTTGTTTATTATTCTGCTTGTGGCTTGCAGTGGCGCAGAAATGCATTGCATCATTCATACTGGCATCATATTACAATATTTTGCCATACGGATTGTCATTTGTCATACATATATAAGTACGCTGAGCCAAATGCAGACTTTCAGTCACAATTTGCAGACGTTCTTAAAAAAAAACCATGTGTTCTTTTAACAAATGTATGTCTTTGGCTCTGTTGGAAAAACGAATTTATTGCAAAGCATATTTGACATGATATACGGTAGTAGCAAAGCGCATGCCTGCTGTGTATGCTCGACCTCTCATGATTTTCAATTGATATTGTCAAGCTTTATTGTTACTGTTTAGCGCCGGAGGATGGAATGCTAACTAAAGTTTAATGACTATTGTGCATATACAGTACTGCAGTTGCAAAAAAACACATGATTTCTTCTCTCATTCGTTTGTGAGTTGAACACCTTTCTTGATATATGAATGTATGTTGAGCGTGAAATAACATTTCTGAGCGCTATAAGCGGTTTTCCAATGCAAAGATTGAAGTGCTGAGTCTCAGTTGAATGCAAAATACCATTGCTTACTTAAAGCGGAAGTCAACCCAAACTTATTTTTTTTTGAGAATATGTTCCCAGCAGGCCCACTAGTTGAAACACGGCATTCTGATAAATATTGCGTTTGTGGAATAAGTGTTAGTCCACTCCTTTTTAGCTATCTCTGGGGGCGGCCATTTTGTCATTTCTGTCGACTGAAAATGACATCACAACTGCTCACAACGACCAATCACGGCTGACCTGTTTTCTGAATCTGAGCCGTGATTGGTCGTTGTGAGCAGTTGTGATGTCATTTTCAGTCGACAGAAATGACAAAATGGCCGCCCCCAGAGATGGCTAAACACGAGTGGATAAACACGTATCCCGCAAACAGAATGCCCTGTTTCAACTAGTGGGCTTGCATAGAACATATTCTTGCTTTGACTTCCCCTTCAAATAATGTACTGTATCACAAAGTGATGGATGGATGGACCACCTGTCAAAAAACTAGAAAGGAATATCCACGATCATGAAGCGCTTTGATAAAGACTCTTTCAATTGCAATAAACATTCAACGTTTTCCCTCTCTTTAGCAGGAAAGGGGAACTTCAAACAGAATTTCAGTTTTAATATTGCGTTCATTCATTCTAAACTCCTGAGAAGTCAGAAATCACATAGCTCCGCACATCTGAAATGAACTTTGCCTAACGCATTGGTTTTTGCGCACGCCACTCATCATTTTAAAGCTGAATGTGTTGTCATTTTCAACAAAGAAATCAAATGAAACAATATCGATCTGTTTTTGCGACTTTTGAAAATATTTTCAAACTCCTATTTCAATTAGACTGCAATGCAGTCCACCAGTGGATGTCAACTGTTGTTTCCACGGAAACAGCTGGTATACTTCCTTTGAACATGGACTAATGATGGTGGTGGTGGGGGGGGGTCAAGATTAATGAGGAAAAGTGGGCAGACAACCGTGAACATGTAGCAAAGAAAAGGAACGTTCAAGTGAGACTGGTGGGAGTGTTAAGTTTAAAGACGTCAGTTTCTCTCGGGTAATTAACAACATTTGGAACACGTCTAGGAACATCGTCACAAGCCCTGCCCGTGCAGTTAGGCCTCCATTCTCCCGTTGGGCCGAAGTTATTTTTTAAGTGGCTTTCATTGACATGGATTCTCCCGTCTAGACGTCTGACACTTTTGTCAATAAGGCGTCCTTACACTCTAAAAACACAATTTGGGGTCAAAAATGGACCCATCCACTACTGGGGTCAATTCGACCCAACTTTCTGGGTTGTTTGTTGTAGAAAACAACCCCAAAAAATGGGTAGTTTTGTTGAAAACAACCCCAAAAATGTGACTGTTTTGCACAAAACAATGCAAGAAGTTGAGTTAGGTCTCCTTTACCTTGCATGTGACGCTATTTTGGACCATTCTTCTTGACAAAACATCTCCAGTTCAGTCAGGTTTGATGGTTTGCAAGCATGGGCCGGTCCGCTTTAATATGCCAGACCGCAGATTTTCAATAATATTTAGGTCTGGGGACTGAGATGGCCATTCCAAATGGTTACCTCTGCATGAATGCCTTAGTAGAATTTGCGCAGTGTTTCGGGTCATTGACTTGTTGGAGTATCCAGCCTTGGCACAACTTCAATTTTGTCATGATTCTTGAACATTTTTCAACTCAGGAATCCACTGACACTGATTGGAATTCATGCAACCTTGAATGCCGGTACTTGCACCGGCTACACAGCCCCGTAGCACGATGGCGCCACCGCCAAATTTGACTGTGGGTAGCAAGTGTTTGTCTTGGGATGCTGTGTTCTTCATCCGCCATGCACAGCGCCCCTTGTTATGTCCAAATAATGCCATTTTAATTTCATCAATCCGCAGCATCTTATTCCAAAATGAAGATGGCTTGTCCAAAACGGGCTTGACTCTGTTTATGTGTGCAGGCAAGGCTTCTTCTTTATGACTCTTCCATACAGCAACAGCTTGTCTGCTTATTTGAGATTTTACTTCACTACTTATATGCTTCCCCTAAACTTTAGTTTGGCTTCCCCAAAGATTGTTCGTCATCATCATGTTAATTCATGGGCCTAAGCCATGACGATCTTTGAACAATCTTTGGTTTCAGGTCATTTGAGTGTTGTTTTCAGGCTCCCGTGTTGCCACTCTTCAGAGAAGATGCAAAGAGGGGAAAAACGTGCAATTGGCCACCTTTGATGTCAGATATTCCTCTGTTGCTGGATTCAGTGAGAGGACTCCTCAAGATTTCCTCTGGATGTTCACGTTGAATGTTCCTGTGTTTATGCGCCTGCTTTACGTCTCCTTAGGCTGCAGCTAACTAGGTCACAGTTCCACGGAGCGGAGGGGAAACGTACAGAAAATGATTAGTTTGTATTCTCAAAGAGAAGTTAATTCTCTCAAGCAAGAGGCGGAGAGAGCCGAGGAGGGGGAAAAAAAAACGAGGCTGCCTGACCCGACTCGTGCTTATGTAAACAAAATAAGTGTAGTGCAAGCAGCAGCAGTGAGCAATGGGGAACATTGCCCTAATGAGCAATAGCATGTATAAAGGCAGTGTGTGTGTGTGCGCGTGTGTGTGCGTGTGCGTGTGGGGGAGGGTGGGGGGAACGGTCTTGTTCCATTTGATTCTTAATTGGACAGATGTCTTAGCAAGCTCTCCAAATTAAAAAGCCAAGCATGACACGTGCAACATTTATCCGCCCCGCCCTGTTTGCTTCAATCTCTTGTCCTGCCCTCCGTGCGCTCTCTCGCCCGTTCATTTCGCTCACGTCTCTCTTGTTGTTCTCATGCATTCTTTACACCCGTGACATTGGCAGAAATGCCAGCAGAACTCAATCCGTGTACACTATACAGACAGATACATTTGGAAAAGCTGCTTAATCAAATCATTTACATCGTACCAGTCGACGTTGCATGCCAAGGCATGCCTTTTGTTTCTGTGTGCAGAACACGTTTGCGTTCACATTTTGTACTTGATAGATCAAACAAAGTTTTCGGTCAAAAGGTGGCTGAAAAGTGGCTGGAAGTTCAGTCAAAATACTCTACTTTGAACAACAGATGGTAGTGAATGAGTTACATTTTCATCCTTATCAGACATTTTAGGTATATTGTATGCTTCGGTCTAACCTAACCTAACGGGCACCCAACTTCGGTAACTTCACAAATGCCCCAAAATGTCCACAGAAGCGCTTCAAAATCATGTAAAGGGTTTTTCCAGAACAATGGAAGCTGGTGGAGCCGCAACTGTACATTTTCTTCCAGCTTGACGTCTTTTATAGTCACGTATCTGTGCCACTCACCATAGTGGAATGGGGAAGAAGGAATTGTAAAATAAGCTAAATCACTTGTGCTTTGCCACTATTAGCTGCTGTTACTTTGACTTTGCTGTTAAAGGTCCTCAACCTTGCACACACAATGTGAACATGAACGCAGTCGAACTCCACTACAACAACCTCGCTTTGCTTTTCCAATTGTTTTATAAATGTCCTCTTCTGCTGAGGACAAAATATACCAACTTGAAGGCCAAAAGCTCAGTCATGAAAGTCATAATAATAAACTGATTTAAGTGATTTACAAGCTGGTTTTTTTCATGATTCCCTCTTTTACGACTATTGTGATTCATCCCAATTCCCTTTTCGCTCTTCTCTTCTGTAGGAGTCTCAGCTTCATGCTTCCCTGCGGGACATCCACGCAACACTCTAAGGCCGTGGGTTCAGTCTGTTTCGGCGTTTGAACCCAAACACAGAGATTCCGCTTCCTCCTATTCTTTGTATTGCTTACGTTTGATATGGAAATTGCAGAAAAAGTAGCCCCTACATTATATATATTGTGGGGTTTATGAACCTATAGCGCAATTATTATTTCACTGCAGTGGATGAATTGTGTGTATTAGTTAAGAATTGGGGTTGTAATGTATAGACGCTCTGGACAGGCAAAATGGCAGCTTCTACCGCCTGCCTATCAACGTGAGAGCAAATGTTTAATTACTGCTATATTTTATTGATTCCAAAAGGATATCCAAGCCATAAATTAAGCCACAAACCAGCCCCATTATGCATATTTCTGGTCTTAGATTCACCACAAAGCCAAGTGCTGACAGACTGAGATATTGACTGCCCAAAATGCATAAGTCAGGATTTTTTTCCCCCAGCAAGGTGTAGAAAGAGCTACGCAATAAATATGAAACGTTACGCCCTCTTTGGGCAGTGGCTATAAATGTGTCAGAAGAATTTAGTCCAATAAGTCATAAGGCAAGTAAAGTGAAACCTATAAGTGATTAAATCATATTGCTGTGTGTGTAATATTCTATAGCAGTAAAACTTATTTGAAAAGCAGTGTGTCGGATGATACTGTTCCACTCCTGTCCTGCAGGTGGCGGTAACCTTCATTGTTAAAATGGGCGCAAATTGCCACACACAACGAACTGTTTGTATCGCTGCGAATCATTAGTTGTACTGTGCTGAAAAAATATGACATAATCAATTGACGTCAATTTTATGACATTATAGACAATTCCAACAAATCTTTTGTGGTTCAACCAGCTATTTCACATGCTGGGCTTTTTCAGCCAATTTGGAATGACTGAGACAAGCCACTGAACTCACCTCCATGGACGTAATCGTGTAGTGTGCAGTCAGAGGGACCCACCAAATGGATCAGACTGGACTGGCTGAAGCCAACTGTGTGCTTTTCTGCAATGCAATAGAACAATGCATTACAGTACATGTGTACATTTTGACCATACAGTATACGCTGTTGCTGCAATAGTGCTTGTGCACTCATGAGAGCACACTGCGAAAGGCAGCATGATGTACCTTTTGGCATATGCTCTCTTAATTTAAAGAAATCAACCCAAACATATTGTTTTCAAGAATATGTTCCCAGCAGGCCCACTAGTTGAAACACGGCATTTTGATTAATATTGCGTTTGTGGAATATGAGTTAAGCAGCAAAATCCACCCGTTTTCAGCCGTCTCAGGGGGCGGCCATTTTGTCATTTCTGTCGACTGAAAATGACATCACAACTACCCAACCAATCACGGCTCGCCTGTTTCCTAAAGCTGAGCCGTGATTGGTAATTTCCTGAGCCCTGGGTGGTTGCGATGTCATTTTCGGTCGACAGAAGTGTCAAAATGGCCGCCCCCAGAGATGGCTGAAAACGAGTGGATTAACTCTTATTCCACAAACGCAATATTTATCAGAATGCCTTGTTTCAACTAGTGGGCGTGCATTCAACATATCCTTGAAAAAACTATGTTTGGGTTGACTTCCTCTTTAAGGACTACACTTAACTGTATATACTTTCTTATTCTAGGAATTAGTGACATTCCCTCTAAGTGAGTCTCTTACCTGGGTTAGGTGGAGGTGGCACAACTTCTTCAACCATTTCTTTGATTTTCAGCCTCGCCGCCTTCTGTGCCTCATATCGCTTCCGACCCTCCTCCTCTTGTTCTGCGTCAAACTACACAGAGATTTGCAATGGAAAAATTGGTGCCATGTGATGGTTTGTGTTCCTTTGCAATTATGTAATGGAAAACTTCTTCCACCTGTTCTTCACATATGAAACTGCATCCTCTCCTTTACCTTGCATGCGGTGCGTCAAGATAGCAAAGCACTCAAGTAGGGGGCCTTATCATGTTTCTGAGAATAATCTACATATTGCTCTTCTTGGTATCTTGATAAGGGAGGGGACTTCTCATATGTTACGAGATTGTTTTGTGATGTGAAGCAGAGATGAGAGGGATAGATGTTTTTTTAATGCACGCTGTTAACTTGTTTCTCTCTGTATACTCCATCCATCCATCCATTTTCTATATCGCTTCACCTCGCTGCGGTCGCGGGTGAGCTGGGGTCTGTCCCATCAGATTTTGGGCAAAAGGCTGATTTCTATAGTATTTAGATATTGAATATTGTTGATAGATGAGATGCCTATATCAGATACTTTATTTCCGTAATTTCTACAACACATTTACAATAGGAACAGAAGCATTGCCCTGGCATAGAAAAGCCCGACACATTGAGTCCCACTAACTAAGATTTCTCAGCGTGGCATTAAGGCAAGATAATCAAAACGGACATTTCAAATGTTGCACGACTATTACTTGCAAAGGTGGGCATTCCGTCAGACCGACAAACCAGTCCATCAGTCCGTCACTGACGGCCGCCGGTTTTGCTGACGATTGACAAATGACGGGACTTTTCTCTTAAAATGACAGACTTAGCACTGACAGAAATAAATTTTCATCCATCAAAGTAATTGTCATTAACTGCGTCCGTTACTGTCAGACAGACGTTTTTCCGACGTTTTTTTGGGTAGTTTTGTTGAAAACAACCCGTCAATGACGGATTGACAAATGACAGACGGGTACCCAAGCCGCTGACGGATGACGAATGACGGACCAGCAAAATCTAGTAAAATGCCCATCTCTGATTACTTGATCAAATGGCCTCTCTCTACGAAAGATAGGAGCCTGGTGAAATGCCAGAGTTTCGTTGATTAAGGTCAGGGCAGCTGATGTTTTCCACGTACCTTGATGGGCGGCACCTCCATGACCTTGTCGACATTCTGCAGAGAGCAGGGTACGTACCACAGCACGGCCCTGTTGACCAGCTTTTTGGCACCTGCAGTCACAGAGAAAAAGGTCAAAGTCTTCTACCCAAGGAAAATGTCACTGGGAATCGTGATGCTTTTCTCTCTCAATGCAGTCTGAAACTGTGATAAATGGGCAGCCCATGCAAAGCAATCACTGATTAGCAGTGAAGGAAACCTGTTGACAGCTGCAACATGTAGAAAGTTGACTATGACAAATTGACAAACGCTTGCTAAGAGAATTAAGCCGAGAACTGTGTGTGGACATTCTCTGTCATTTACACACTCTTGGTGCTTGAGGCTGCAGTAACATTAGGCAGTGTGAAAAAAACACTTACCAATTAGTGGAGTTATTTGATTAACTGTTTCAGCCCTAATAAATATCAGTGATCATTTGGCTCCAAACTTGACCAAGTTGGCCAAAATTACAAAACGGTTTCAAACTTTATAACAACTCACATACAGAATCTTTAGGGGCAGTCTCACTCTATTAATATAAATTCCTAGAGGTAATAACAACTGGTTGAAATCTGCATCGGAAATATGTATCCAGAGATCTGCCATCTTGGAATCAGACATCATTCTTAAATTACTTTAGAATTGCAGAGTGATGCCATTTTTTGTAGTCTTTTGTAAAACTACTTGTAACAAAAGGCCAAATAGGTCTCTTGCCAAAATCAAATTTAAAATGAACTTAAGATCATATTAACTCCTATTTCTGCATAGTTCCAATTAGTGGCGCAACAGATCATATACAGATAAGTCACGGTTCGGATCCGATCGCGGATTTTGAGTCACAGATCGGATCGTTTTTCAGGTCAGCAAAAAAGAAAAAAAAGACATTTGTCTTCATGCCTTCAAAAATGGCCAAATGTCTAATATGGCTGTACAGTGTATAAAATAAGGAATCCTACCACACATTGAGCTGAATGTTTTCTTAACATTATTTAATGAGCAGTGTTTTGTAAAAGGGCGGCACGGTGGTCGACTGGTTAGCACGTCCGTCTCACAGTTCAGAGGTCGATTCCGGCCCCGGCCTTCCTGTGTGGAGTTTGCATTGGCATAAATGACTGTATTATTTGGTATGTTTTATTTTGAAGTTAGCCTTTGGCGGAGGCAGCGTGTTCGTTGAGTATGTTTGAAGCTTCATTGACATGTTTGAATGACGGTGTTGGGACGAGAAGCAAAGAAAAAATCCTGAATCTTGAGGACTCGTTTCACCCCTGGTTGCCAAAATGCTCCCATACATGCGACTTACGTGAACCGTGAGGGTTTTCAATTTCCTCTGCTACAAGCGGACTAATCATGTTGCCTTAATGTGAACGTGCAGGTTTTTTATTTCACCAACCATTCCGCGGATCGTGCACGGCCCGAACCGTGGTACTTGATCCGTACGGATCACGAATCAAAGATTCTCCATTGCCCTTACATTACAACATTTCGGAGGGCTGAAATGTTTCATCTGTTTTGCAGCACCAAGAGGCAGAAGACCAGAAAACAAACCTTGCAAAAATTACTTCTCATAGCAATCAGGCGGAGAGGTTGTCATGGTGATATCTGTTCCATTCTGCCAGAACTTTGTCACTTAATTCGCTAGCTATGAGAACCGGAGGCTATTTTGAGGCATTTGAGCACACACACAAGAGGAATGCATTTGTACGTATGTAGCTGATGAAAATTTAAAAAAACATTATGAATCCGCCTACTAACATTTAACACGATAATAGAAAAAATATGTACATTGTGACAATACGTCACAGCAATAGCTCAGACTTAAAGCAGATCTCTTGGGGAGTAGCATTTGCATTGTACACTCAAGTTAGAACTGTGCTGACAGCCGGGCAGCGTTGCCGTGCCAACCGCTCTTCTCTCCTCCTCCATTCATTGGCTCCCGCCCTTGTCAGCAACCAGGAAGTTGCCCACAGGAGAAAGAGTCATATTTACATATCCTTGACTCAACCAAGACTGTTAGAGTCCAGTCTATTATTAGCCACTGCTGGACGTTCCAAGTGAACTGTGTTCAGGATGGAGGAGGAAGAGAAAGGGAGAGAGGGCTGAAGTAGGTGGCTGTTGAGGACCATTGCCAGACGACCTTTTTGTCAGAATCTAATCATGGCTTTCAATTTCGAGTCCCTCCACATTGGATGACAACAATGTCAATGTTTGACTATGTTGTCCTTTCAACAGCAGCCCTTGTGTGTTCACCAAAGCAGCATGATGGCCTCATTAAGGTTACAGTTCATGCACGCTGCTATTAAAATTCTCCATCTGGGAATTCATCCAGAAACACATTTGGCTTACATTCGATGGTCCCAAAGATGATTGATGGGGTTCTTCCATACCCAACTTCTCAAAGCATGCCTTTATGGGCTTTGCTTGGTGCGCTGGGACACAGACACGCTGGAACAGAAATTGGTCTTCTTCAAACTGTTCCCACTTAGTTAGAAGCATATAATTATGCCAAATGTCTTGTTAAAGCGGGAAGTCAACCCAAAGATATATTTTTTTCCAAAATATGTTCTGTGCAGGCCCACTAGTTGGGACAAGGCATTCGGATTAATATTGCGTTTATGGAATATGAGTTAAGCAGCAAAATCCACCCGCTTTTAGCTATCTCTTGGGGCGGCCATTTTGTCACTTCTGTCGACTGAAAATGACATCACAGTGTCTCAGGGCTCAGATAACGACCAATCATGGCTCAGCTTCAGAAAACAGGTGAGCTGTAATTGGTCATTACCTGGACGTGCGTGCATGACCATATTTACCTCCGCAAACACAACATCGGGAGTGATCAATCACGGCTCAGCTTCAGAAAGCAGGTCAGTCGTTATTGGTCGTTACCTGAGCCCTGAGCAGTTGTGATGTGATTTTCAGTCGACAGAAGTGACAAAATGGCCGCCCCCAGAGATAGCTAAAAACGGTTGGATTTTGCTGCTTAACTCATATTCCACAAACGCAATATTAATCAGAATGCCGTGTTTCAACTAGTTGACCTGCCGGGAACATATTCTTGAAAAAAATGTGTTTGGATTGATTTCCTCTTTATTGTGTAATGGTAACACTAATATGAATAAATCATGCTACTAATGTAGCAGCTGTGGCTAACATTGGCTTGTTCAAAATGCTAAAGCTATCTTAGTATTGCTAGTCTGCTACTTTGTTGAAGCTAGACAGCATGTTCTCTCACTGAAAACTCTCACTTTAAAAGAGAAGGTGTTTCCCATTAGAGGGAAAAAATACACAGCATTGCAAGTCTTTAAAATATATATACTTTTTACACACATAAGAGTGCCTTTGTTTATGGCCGTAATCCAAGCTTCACCCCCTCAAACGTTTGTGGAAAGGGTTTAATTTTTAAATATGCCTGCTCAATAACAAAACACCCATGGTCTTATATTTGATATTGCTATAATGTGCAATAGTTAGTTATTTTATGACTGGCCACTGAATTGTAAACATTTTTTAATTACAATTAAATTGTTTTGTTTTACGTTGGCCGTTTGGGAGCACTGCACCATAAACGGGGCCCCATGCTTGTGTGTGTATTAATCCGGGCCAATTTAAGCATAAGATCCTCCTTGTAGTTGGTGGAGGTAATTAGGGGGTTGTAATTATTGCCTTTGTGCAGATAAGTTCCTCCAGTGCCATTTTTTTGCATCATTCATCACCATTAATCCAATTGAAATGAATTACCGGTCGTCACTATTATACAGTATAAGCAATTTAACTTCTACTTACTTATACTTATTTTTCTACTACATAATGTTTAAATGGGTCATAGCAGCAGTCACTGTGATCTTTCACCTGTTTGCAGCCCCTCCATTTTCATGTTGAGGTGCTCTCCTTCTCCAAAACAAGCCTCCCCTGCTTTATCCACTTCATGTACCATAGTTTTTTCACAACTGTCAGTAACTTTGTCACCCTGCTATTCTCTGCTTTTTGTCTCACGCACGAGTTATCAAGCCCTGAAAGCATATAAAAAAAAAAACTGTAACCATTTCTACTTCCTGTACAGTGTGTTCCAGACTGAGGGATCAAAACGGCAGATTTGTCCATTACACGGTTCAAGGGCTAAATTAGGTTGAATTGAGGGACACTCCGGCCTGCTGGGACTACATGATTTCAAGCCAGAAGTTTTTGCCATTATTACATTGAACTGGAAAGAGTTCACGTTTGAATACCTGTGACATGCACGATTACGTTAAAGCATATAATGCATTTAGCAAATGCGCCTTTGCAGGCTCTCAAAGCTAACGTTCGGAGTGTGCAGTTGAATGACCCACCAGGATCACTGCTAGAACTGTCATGCTTATTTTAAGCCTTACCCATGATGCATTGCTGAGATGTGTCTATGCATGCGTATGTGTGCGTGCATGTTGAACATGGCGGGGGGCGGGGGGTTGTTGGTGGGGGGGTACGAGTTGTGTATACGGTGTTTATGCAAATGCATGCCTGAGTGTGCACGTGATGCAAGCATTATTACCTCTTGGTATGTGTACATGCAGATTGTGTGAATGGTGGCCAAAAGCCCAATTGTGTGAATTGTGGAGACCATGTTTGTTGCATCCGTGTGTAACTCAGAATGTGAGACTTTGTGGTTTTACCGAGTATGCACCATTACTGTACATGCGCATATGCAAATCTGTGTGCGTGTGTGTGTGACTGCGCATTTGTGTAGAGTGCGCATGAGCGTTGTGCACAGCGGGGACAATCATCACGGCTTGTGCCCACAGTAGGCAGGCTCCCCCTGGGGGGGCCGTGACTGAGGCCTGCCTGATGAGATCCTGCCTGACTGACTGTGGAACCTGGATGCCAGCCTCCTCCGCCACACGAAATACACATTAATGCATGGAACCATAACGAGCCTACAGTCATGCATATTAGAATGTATGAATGTACAGAAATTCATGAGCAAAAATATATACATAAAAACAAACTAGGCAATATCCCGAAGAGACTTAGACATTTGCACAACGATTTCCCATCAAAGCTTTGTTTGATTATCGAGACACAAATGTGAAAGGCAAAATCTGATTCAAGACATCAAGGAGAGAGCGCATGTGTGTGCGTTCATTATGTGGGCTTTGTCCAAGTACAACACGTCAGTACGCATACTGTATCAGCCCTACACTGACCGTATTGTGTGTTTGTGTGCGTGCGTGTGTGTATGAGACGTGTTCAGGTACACCCATGCACTTGGCGTCCATGTGTGACTGGACCTCAGTGTGTGGGACCTGATGCTAAGCCGACATGACAGAAGCAAATAATGTCTGCTCCCGTTATCTTCTCTTCCCCCTCGGCCCTGCAGGAACCTTTTAAAGGGCCAAACACTGATACAAGCACACATGCACAGAGATGCACATATGTACAGTATGCCGTACATATGCACACTCCGGTAGGATATACTGAGCCATGTAATAGTGCACATGCAAAACGCATCGATGCACAAAGAGAAAATGTGACTTATGCCCTTGTTACGTAACACATTGAATCCCACAGTCCCAAATTCTGAGAATGAGTACTGAGCACTGAAACTACCTGAATAGAATAGTATTCTATTCAGTAGTATTCAATACTACAATTATTTGAAGCACTCAAATTAGCTGATTTAATTGTTTGGAGGTCAAATGCTGCATTCAAGACTGCTGGGAACTATGAAGAATATACGAGGTCTGAAGCATCCCTGTCAAATGGGGTGTGTGCCATTTGTTTGCTTGGTTTGTGAATGGATAATTTTGATCATTTTTTAAAATTCAAGTTCATGAGTAGGAACGCGTCATTTGAATCAGGATGAAACACATACACAGCAATCATCACGTCCGAAGAGAAACATTCTGTGATCATTTCGGTGTGCTATGTCATGAGGGCTGTCCTAGCTAGTCCACACATATCATAGAGCACAATTGTGGCGAGCAAGGGTTGCCATGCCAATGACATAGATATAGCTATTCTCCTTATTACAGACAGCATGTGACCAAATCTATTGTGAAATTGACATTTTACGCTAAAACTAATGGCATGCATGTGTGGCTTACACGCAAAACTGAAAACTTGGGTGAAAATGCATATGTTATTTTTTTTCCTCATTTCAACTACAATCATAACTGAGTCAATGTCACCATGAGATGCCTGAAACACTTCCGCATTTCACCCAAATGAGATTTTTCTTTGAATTTCACATTCAGTCTAACTATATGCTGTGCTGTTATAAATGTATATTGGACAAGATTTCAAAATCATGTACGGCTCCAGGATTTTTTTTTCTCCCAGTTTCTCCTAGACTAATAAAAAGGGGGGCTGAGAATAAAATTCATAAATATATTTTACAAAATCAAATAAAATGCTATATATATCATTTTAAAATGAAAAAAAAGAAATGCTTTATATATAAAAAGAAATTACACATACTCAATATCACCATTTCTCTCAAATATTGTTCACAAACCAGTCTAAATCTGTGATAGTGAGCACTTCTCCTTTGCCAAGATAATCCATCCCACCTCACAGGTGTGCCATATCTAGATGATTAGTGCACAGGAGTGCCTTAGACTGCGGACTGGATGCGGCCCCTGACATGCAGAGTCCCCAGCACTCCAGATTTTAACATCACATCCTGTGTACCATTTTTACTTCATCTTTATTTCTCACAGGAATAGTACCCTTAAAAGTACTAATGTACTTTTGAACTTTGGTTAAACAGTTGGTTCTATGGTTCCTAGTGCACGGGTGTAGATTGTACTTTGACTGGCAGAAATGGACTCAACCACACACCTGTTTTGGTCAAGTACTGATAGTATAGTGTTCTCCACTTGTCACCTCATATCTCCAATGCATGTCTGTCAACCTACTCCCAACCCAGCAACCAGCCGACCAACCAGTACAAGCCTGTTGCTAGGGCAACAGCTGTCTAGGGAATATTTCTTGTTTCTCACACCTCCTTCATCTTTCCCTCCTTTACCCACCCTTACTCAGTTTTCTTTCATTCAGTCTGCGGGCATTGCATTCATCAATGTAGCCCACTGTCATTGTGTCTGTCTTTTCTCCCTTTCTTTCTAATCGAGGATAATCAAAAGTAAGACAAACAGATTGCTATGATGCAGCAGCAACTTCTACACCACAATTAAATCATCAGAAAAGATTCACAAATACATAAAGTATTGCTATATTAGACCAAAAGGAGGACTGTGTGTCTGTGCGTGTGTGTGTTTCTTTTCTGTGCATAAACTACCCCCATGCTAGATATGTTGTGTGTGCTGCCCTCTACTGATCAAAGGGAGAAGCATTACACTTCAGTAGTACATAACTCTAATTGCCCAATTCTGTGTGTAGTTTGACTTTGGAATTACTGTATTTCGGATTAATTACGATGATCGAATTTATAATTAAATAGACACTAAAAAGCACTGTTTTATTCATTTGTAATGTGTATTTTATGTTTAAAACACAACATTTATTCCACTTCCAAATTAATGTGTAAAAAAAAACATGTTTCGATCCTTAGTGTAATTATCTGTGAGCTCTCGGTCCAGGAAGAAGCACTGTCAAGCCCTAGTTCGCCATTGGCTGACTGGGCACATCGAGTGACCTCTGGCACGGTACAAGCACCACTAGTAGTATGGGGGCTCCCTCTACACCAGGGGTGTCAAAGTCAAATGGAGGGAGGGCCAAATAAAAAAATTTGCAACAAGCCCAGGGCCGGACTGATAGAATGTCATTGAATTTTTAAAAAATGTCCAGATTGCATCAGGTCCTTTGCGCCTGCTGATGATGTCACGCTTTATAATTCTGTAATATATTTCTTTGCCTCTATGTTTGTCACCCCCCTGGCTGTTGTGTTTTATGTTCGGAGTTACTAAATACAAAATAAAATAAAGTTACTTTTGCGCGGTAGCTCGTACGTCACTTCCGCTTATGACCCGAAAAGAAGCCGCTGCCCGTCTTGTGAAACAAGATCAGTGTAACGTTTGCGTTTCTCCTGCCAAACTGGAAACAATTTTCTGGTTGACTCGGGCTGCAAGATAGTATGAACTGTACATAATGGGAAGCAAAATGGAGAGGATCATATGATTGGTATGATGTCTGCAGCTGACTCTATTTTAGAGTGGCAAGGTATGAATGAGGGTGTTCCTGTCAGAAAACACAGGCCCGTATTCTACTTGACACGTCTATTTACTGTGGTCTGCAAAGACTTAGACAAAGAATAACCTAGCAACATCATCCAATGCATATCCATTAGTTAGCAATATGCCTAAACATTACAATTCACTGTATTAAGAAATTAAACAGCCAAATAATAGCCTACATACAATACACATTCACACATTTCATCACTAGAATAGTTAGCATACTAGCCGAAATAACAAACTAGTGTTCATCAACGTGACATCACTCACGAGAACATATCTAGGCCACAGGTGTCAAGGTTAAGGGCCGGGGGCCAGATCCGGAGCCCGCAACCTCATTTTGTGCGGCCCGCGAAGGTAAATCATGTGTTTCTTGAAAATTGTTTTCACTTTTAACAACACTGAGATATGAGATACTACAATGCGTTATTTGTGACCAATCCTCCCCTTCAAAATAAATTGAGAAAAATAATTGAACAAACAAGTACTTCCGGCTTCTAATTTCGAAACTAGCTATCCATCAATTTGTTTTGTATATGTGATAATATAAGGCGGTCATACATTTATATGGGAACACTGTCATAACGGCCCTCCGAGGGACACCATAACTACGATGTGGCCCCCGACAAAAATGAGTTTGACACCCCTGATCTAGGCTATTATGTACAGCAGTTAGATGACACGAACCTAAATGATTAAACTCACCATTTACCATTTACACACAACAACAAACGCGGTGAAACACTGGGAATCTACAACGACTAAGTTTGCTGGCACGAACAAACTACTAGCTAGCTGTGTCGAAGGAGGAGGAAGAAAAGAAACCACGTCTCTCGCTATCAATACTTAGCGATCGAGGAGCGTCCAATGCCTGCTCATAGTGTGGGAACTCTGAGTACTACATCGAAACCCAATGAATTTATCAAATGCCAACAATCACTAAAAAATAAAAGAACGTGAGATTTCTAACATGAAGTATGTCTTAATAATACGTGTTTTACTCCGAATAACTTTTCACCACAATTCGATTCTGAAAGCCACAAAAAGTGACGTGAAGTCGACCGAGGGACGATCCTCGCAAAAGTAGCGGCAATGATCGTTATAACAACAGCCAGGGGGGTGGCAAACATAGATGCAAAGATATAACAGAAATAGTGTTGTGGTCGAATTTGGGTCTTGCCAAGTTGTGTTGTTTCCGAGGTTGATGAATGCAGCGTGCGGCTTGCTGGATGGGAGGGCATGCGAGAGAGAGAGTAGAGGAGGAGGAGGAGAAGAGCCGTTGCTCTTTTCTGACTGAATGGTTGTCGTACTGCGTTGGCGTCGGCTGCGGCCCACAGTAGCCGGTTGGACTAATAAAAACGAAATAATTAAACTACGTCTGTGTTCTTGGAAGACGCTACAATATATTTTAAAGCGTGACGTCATCGCCAGGCGCGAAGGACCCGATCACATCTGCTACCCACACCGGCTTGCTGCGGGCCGGATCTAATAATAAAGCAATATCATCCCAGGGGCCGTAGAAAACCTCCTCGCAGGCCTTGACTTTGACATATGTGCTCTACACAGTTCAGTTGGATTTAACAATTAAATTCCGTACATTTGCATTTAACCTTTTTACAACAGTTTGTTTTCAAACATTGTTCGAGGTACAGTTTGTATCTAACTTTTAACACATTTTCATTGAATCCTTATTGAAGGACAGGTTTTTTTTTTGTAAATGATACGTTAATGTCCCAACTGTGCATATTGTTACAGTGGCTCACAAGAATATTGAATATACCTTTCCAGAATAAAACCGCTACCTAGTAAACTAAAGTGATTTAATGTTGGTCATTATGGTATTAGTTGGAGAGCTACGTATTCTTTGAGGTGCTACTTGGTTTAAAAAGTTTAGGAACAACTAGCCTATGGGTCAAGAATGATTGCACTCTATCAAGCAACAAATGAACGTTTGATGTGACCCCCCAAAAACTGATTGGATTACTTTGCCTGCTAGATAGTTCAAGTTTATTGCAATTCTAAACTTTTATAATGAGCTAAAAATGGTTAAAGTGGAAATCAACCTAAGCATATATTTTTTCAAGAATATGTTCCCAGCAGGCCCACTAGTTGAAACGCGGCATTCTGATTAATATTGTGTTTGTGGAATATGAAGTAGCAAATTCCACCTCTTTTTAGACATCTCAGGGGGCGGCCATTTTGTCACTTCTGTCGACCGAAGATGACATCACAAATGCTCAGGGCTCAGGTAACGACTAATCAGCTTCAGAAAACAAGTCAGCCGTGATTGGTCGTTACCTTAGCCCTGAGCAGTTGTGATTTCATTTTCAGTCGACAGAAGTGACAATATGGTCGCCCCCAGAGATGGCTAAAAACGAGTGGATTAACTCTTATTCTACAAACGTAATATTTATCAGAATGCCGCGTTTCAACTAGTGGGCTTGCATAGAACATTCTTGAAAAAAAATGTTTGGGTTAACTTCCTCTTTAAACATTGCATGCATTGGGTGGAGAAATTGTAAAAAAACAAAAAAACATATCAGACAGTAAGACCTCTGATTTGGTTGGTGGCCCATAAAACTGCAAAATAATATAGAATCCATATAATATGCTGTATTTGTGCAATATCTACAGTATACCAGAGGCTTGACTAAATATGACCACACCACAGAAGCTGCCACCAATTTGGACGTGCGTGTGTATATCTAGGTGTGTTTGAATTGTGCTTATCAGTGAATGCCTGCACACATGAACGGTTGTCATTCTTCATTTCCTCGCCGGGATGAAGGAAGGTGGATGGAAGAATGAGGCAAAAGGTTACACTGGTGAGAGGCAGCAAGTCAACAAAAGATATGATTTGCCCTGAGGATTACATGTGATTGACGCAATAATCGAATCAACCGTCGACGTCTTGACAAGTTACCTGTGAGGATGTTCTCGCCCATGACTTTGACCTGCACTTCCAGCGAGTGTTGCGAGGTGTACGTGATCTCAGCCGTGGCGTGGGCAACCTCCCCGATGAACAAGGGGTACAGGAACTCAGTCTTCTCCACACGAACCAAAGCAGCCAGGCAGCGGTCCTGGAGAAGGCCGCACAGTACAACGTTATCATACGTGAGGTAACAACACTCAAAAGGAAGCAAGCATAGTTAAGAGCTAACATCTGCTTTGACCACACAACCATGACGCCTGAAGATGCATCGTGTGATATTTGCTATTTAGACACCTCGCTGCATTTGTAGCTCCTTTCAAACACACCATTCCACAATACAAACCGATATAGTGTTTTCTATACCGATTTTTATGAGTACGTTTTTTTTTCTTTTCTTGCTATAGTAATCTGAGTCAGAAATGCATTGCAGGATATACATTGATTTTGAAATACAGTGCTGAATTAATTTAGTAAAGCACCTGTCACAAAGATTGAAGCACTGTAAATATTCAAATACCGTGCGTGGTGAACATGTGTGTTCAGTGAAACAGTCGTGTACATACAATAAGAGATATCGCACGTCATATCTGAAGAGAGGCTGAAATTTAAGACATCGGCAGAATGTTGTTGAAGGCAAGACAAGGATCCAGTGATGTGAGGAGTCAAAGCAGAATTGCTTCAATGGGTGAAAGGTGAAGCATGATATGAGAGTCAATAGTTGGAGGTGATGGGCAGCCATCATGTCGATGACTTAGCTGAACTGTTGCTTCTGTTCAGTGCTGTAACTGTTTTTATTTCAACCTCCTGTTTTTTTTCTATTGTTGTTGGTTTAATAGGATTCTGTCATAGGCAAAACCGGTATTAAGCAGGTTTTTGGGCCAAATGATTGTAACCTCTCACCTCATTCTGTGTGTTGCAGTGCCGCGTACTAATAATGCATCCAGCTTCCTCGATCATCTTCAGGATGTTGCCACCGTGCACGTTACCGACAATGTTGGCATCGTCTGGCCGCATGATCCTGCAGTAAAAGAGAGACGCAATTAGTCTTGCTCTAATCACAAGAGAAAATGAATCACTCACTTTTGGTTTCACTTGCAATAATGTTGTGCTTTGTTTGGGATACTGAACAGTTTTACAAAGCATCGCATTCATTTGACTGGTGTTTCATTTGGGGCCGGGCTAGAGAGGGGGAAAAAAAAGACCTACTGACGAAAATGTGACGCTGATAGAAAAAAACAAAGTCACAAGAATTATGAACTGAATGCTGTTCAATGCTATCAGGGAATACACTTGATGCGATGTACAATAATCTGATGAATGACAATCTGTCATGTACGGTACAGGTTAACAGCGTTTGGGGGTTTACAGTCAATCACGCATTGTAAGGCTGTGCAATTAATTGAAATTCAATTACAATTACGATTATTACACTCCACGATTACAAAATTGGCATAATTGTAAAAAACGATCATCAATATGCATTTATATCCAACGCACTATGTTTGTTTACACAACAAAATCATACTTGAATTTGTACTTTTTTAAATTTTATAATAACTAATTTGATACATTTTGTTTGGTCCAAAAGGAACTTACATAGTGATTCAACGAAATGTATGTCTTTATTTTTTTTTTTTACGTTTAAACATTTTCTTGTTTTGTACCCAAAAATAAATGATCATTTGAATAATCGTGATTCCAATTATTACCAAAATAATCGGGATTGGTGGTTTTTTTTAAATAATCTAGCAGCCCTAATGCATCATTATCTTTGGATTCAATGGAATTAGATTGTACAAATCGTCATACCTATCGTTCCATTTTCCTGTGGTTTGTTGTCTGAGTCATTTTGCGGATTACAGCTCATCTTAGATGCCAGACTGCATGTGCTGCCCTTCTAACAGGTCATAAAAGCAAGAAAAGCCACATCTTCACACCATAAATTGGCAAATGAGTCACATTTACCATCTGAGTAACTGGTTCTTGTTTTTATGAATGACTGCTGACAAAATGACTCATAGTTAGTCACAGCAGCAAAGTTGACGCAACTATGCACCGGTGTCGCGGACGGAGCAGCTTGTCACAATGCTGACATTTCTGTGGAATGTACTTTAATTTTGAAAAGACACTTTAAAAAGGTGCTCCCTCGTATGATATGAAGGTCACACTGTAATCAAATACGCTATTATAAATGAAGTATTGTGTGAACTACCTGCAGAGCTCATATTTGAAGTCTGCCGTCTCCACTTCATAGGGCACAAACTTTCTCGGAGGCCTGAAGCAGCGCATCTTCCACACCTGAGCCTCTTTCTTCTCGTCTTTCTCCAAGCCACTTACTTGAATTCTGGAGGCTTCCAGCTCTGAGATTTAAAGCCCTGATGTCACTATGGTCACCATTATAACTGGTCTGACTGGATCAGAACCCGCCCGCTGATGAGGTGATAAGAGGCCAAACTGACAATAATCTTTGTCGTGTGCCGTGGCTGACGAGGGAATCTCAGGAATCTCCATTGCTTCTGCCAAGGGACTAATGTCTGAATTGTGTATATATGTGAGCGCTGTTGCATAAAACAATCTTAGCCAGTTATATATGTTTTTTATTCATAACAACAAATCTGTATAATTTACTTACTTTGTACTTTACTTTGAGGGCGGGGAGGGGGTTCCTCAGTATTGCAATTGCGATTTAACATGATTTTTTTTTTCAAGGTCCTCTTCCCATATATATTTTAACAAACACAAGAACTAAATGAATCTGTAATACAATAACAAATATCAATTTTATCATTCACAAATGTTTTGATCTTATAGGTTAGACTTAGTTCAAATAATGGCAATTGAAACATTAATTAATTTGGAAAACAAACAATACTTTGACTTGCAGTCTTTTAAGTGTTCACTTGAACTTCAAAAAGTTCTACCAAACAAGTGTGGCGGAAAAATAAATCAGTAAGTCATAAATCAGATTACCACAAATGCATGCGTTTATCACGTAATCTGTTCATATTTAATGAAACAATAATATGTAAACATGTGCAAAGCGCAGTCCAACTGTGCCCATGGGTGGAGATCTTTTTCTTTTGGTATTTTGCTAGACTTTGCACAGGTAGAATAAGGCTTAACGGGACGTTTATGCCTTTGTGCGCCATTCTGGGATGGAAGAGAAGTAGATTCGCTGGGATGTTGTTTTTAGCTGTTTTGGCACATCATTTAACCCAGTCCAATCATAGTTATTAGCAGAGGTGTCAAATCCAGGTCCAGAAGGTAAAAACCCAGCCAGTTTGGTTTTGGCTACACGTGCTTTTACAGAAGGAATGTGGGAGGAAATTGGGAGTACCCGGAGGAAACCCACGCAGGCACATTCAAACTCCACACAGGAAGGCCAAGGCCGGATTCGAACCCCCAACCTCTGCACTATGAGGCGGACGCTGAGTCTAACCAGTCAACACAGTGCCGCAAAAGGCAAATTTGCTTCACAGGCCTCGGTGTAGTCAAAGGGGCTTCACAGTGACGTATTTACATATAAAGGGTTGAGAAGTTTATTTTGTGACTGTACATACAACACCTGAGAACTGGTTGAACTTGTGAAAACACATGACTCCTTAAACCCGTGTTTGCCAAGCAATATTTGCTCTGCTCCCACGAGTGTTAAAAAAAAAGGGGGTGTGCGCTTTGCGCCCCCTGTTGGTGAACAAGAGTATAACGACACAGAACATGCTGCTGGGACATGGAACCAATTCAGAAATGTAAATTAGGTTACACCTTTTCCTTTGTACATATTTTCATGTGCAATAGAGACGTGAGCAGTAAGATACGTGGTGTCATTATCTTGTACGTGTTTAACGTGCAATGTGTATGTTTGGTGATATACGACAAACGAGTGAAATCACAAAAGAAAAATGCTTTATCATCCCCCAACACATCCTGTCTGACGCGGTACGCCATCACTGTTAAACATCTTCGACGCAGTGACCAAAAACGGAAATGTGGATGGATATAAAGCTCGTAAAAGAGATAAAGCAGATTAAGCCGGCGAGTGACGTGAAGTCTCGCGACGGACGGACGCCGGCATACGTGAGTTCAGTGTACGTGTTCATGTGTCGCACGTCTAATAACGAAGAAAAGTCAGAACACACGTAATAAACATAATTAACACAACTAAACATCCTACCTGCATAGCTGAAGGGATGATGCGGTGTCTAGAGCCTTCATCGCAGACATGATGCTGGTGAGGATGTCCTCTATCCTGACGGGAGAAAACGTCATGAAACCACTCGCACAGTATCAGAGACTTTATTAAACAATAAAACGTGAAGAAAGTGATTTGGATTTAAAAAAAAAGCTTTAAAGGTTTCTCACGGGTGCAAGGAAACACGATGTGCTGAACAAGCGATTCCGTCAAACGTATCTGTGGTGTTTAGTTTGTAAATGTCACGCCAACAGCCATTTTGCTTCCATCGGTCGGCTTCCGTTTCAACCAGGCGACTCAGAGCCCATGAACGCAACACACCGTGGCAATATCACCAGCAGCCTTTAGAGGGTAGCAGAAACCAATACAAAAAGAGAGCGGAACATAAAGTTGATTGAATTGAATTGAAACAAACGAAATTCGTTTAACGAATAGATGGGTATACATACCAAGCACAAACTTTACAAATAGCAATAATTGTGTCAAAATACCTGCCTGAAGATGTTGCCCAGTCTCTGTAAATAAGGTAACCGAAGTACATGTATTTTATTTTACTTTTTTAGAATACTCATTCTGCTCCCTCAAAGGAGTGATACAGTTCACACTCGCTGCACGAGGCCTGACTAACGTCCACCAGCTCCTTTAATGTTGGTTTCGGGGAGGGGTCCAGTGGCAACCATGTAAAGCCCTGGTGAGCCCCATGCCCAAGAGTATTAGGACAGGCTAGAAATTAATGGTGGCCACACAAAATACAATAAAACTACTTTAGGCACATTTTAGGCGTTTTCACTTAAGGGTTTTCTCAACTTTCTTGAAGCGGTTGAGAAATTAATTGCTATGTTTTGAGTTATTTTCAGGGGACGTTAAATTTACACCAAAGATAAGCTGTTCATTGTAGCAAAGTGTTATTTTTTCATTTTTGTCCCATGAAAAGACACATTTCATATAAAAAAAAAATATGAAGTGTACTATCGTAAGATACTGTACAAACAATATTGCATGCATGGAAAATGGATACAATCAACAAACACAATATTACCACGACGTCGCAGTTTTATTGTTATTTATATACATTACATAAATACAGAATTCGCTGCAAATTGCGAAAATAAACACATCCCAACAGAGATACTTGAAGTGACACGCAATATGTCCACAAAATCAATCTGCACAGATTCAGAACACTGAAGTCATACAGTGCAAATTCACTAACAGTGACCCTTAGGGCCTTACAGGGCTGTTTCAATAGCCCTTAATCATTCAGTCCTCAAAGCAGACCAAATATTTAACGTAAAACATACATGCGGAGTTTTAACAAAATACGACAGTCTAGATTTGTCAACTTAAACAGGACAACCGACGCGTACGCAAAAGAGGAAGTATACAATACTCGGCTAAGTCGATTTATGGCAAATCTTAAATGCATATAATTCATGCTAATTCAACATGCAATGTATATAGGCTATATACATGTATATAACATGCTAGTCGCTTCGGTTGGCGTGCGTTGGACCCACTAGAATGATCTACCAGGGTCTCCACATAGGGGCGCTGTCGTGCTGTGGAACTGAGCGAGCTCTAATGGGTGGCACCGCGCTTTCGGATTTGTGGCCCATGCTAGACTTGAGCCGAAGAAGCCTCTGCTGGATGTGCGGAAAAGCTGCGGAGCTCTGACTGCAGCAGTTGAGGCACTGCCGGTTGACGTTGGCCGCCATGGACCGCTGGATGAAGTCGGTCACTTGTCGGGCGACGTCTGGCTCGAGGCTGCTTTTGGGGAGGAGTGCAGAGACGCGCTGGAGGCAAGCTTTGTAGCCCTCTTTGTAACTGTCTGTGGAATCTGAAATAAAAATGGTGATGATGAGCCGTTAGGTCAGCGATTGGATATTTTAGAAAGCCAAATCTCCCTCCACTTTTTTGTGAGTATTGTATTCTATTATACTCACTTTTATTTTTGACAGAGGGAATGTCACTGAGAAACCTCACGGTCATCTCCAGGATGTCTGCTTTCTCCAGTTTGGAGTACCGAGTCTTCTACAGATAGTAAAAAGAAATCAAATGTTAAAACAAGTGAGACACACGCTTACTTTGATTATTTCACATCTGAGTGAAATTAAAAAACAACATACATCTCTGCCGGCAAGTGGAAGAATCAGCTCTTTCAAGTGGTTCAGGCTGTCGTTAATACGAGCGCGCCTTCTTTTTTCCACCAAAGGTTTCATAGTCTGAAAAGAAGAAATCCAATTTAGTATGGCGATATATTAAATACAAAATAATCGAGCACAGTTAAACGTGTGAGGGAAGACACAACTCACCTTTCTGAGCTCAAGGGCTTCTTTTCTTTTGGCCACGGTGGGCCTCGGAGAAAAGGATGCCAGAGCATTACAAGACATGTTTGGAGACATTTTCTTCGCCCTTCGATTCTCGAGATGTATCCTCGACAGATACCAGAGGAGAAGTGTTTCTAACCGCCACTGGCTGCGGTTTATATCCAAGTCGACGGCGTCGGTACCCGTGCGTCACGGCTACGCCCCCAAGCCAACACCAAACCAGTGACTGGCCACGCATTTGACGACAACAACAGAAAAACGCATCACGTTTATTAAGATAGCCATCTGTCTTTTACTTAAATCCAAGCGTGACAACTCCAGTGCGTGTCTGCATTGTGATAAGCATAACAAATATATACATAATCCACATCCAGACGCCGCGCGTAAAACATGTTTGCTCGCACACAACTGAACCACGCAAACGTTTGAATAGACTTATAACTATTTTTAAAATAGTTCCATGCATAGAAAATGTAGTTTATTTCTTTATACGTCGTAGAAAATCAACATGGATTGTAGTAGTGCGTAACTATGCGGAAACCGTTGTTGTCTTGCGTAATTACGCGGAAACTCCAGACTTTGTTCTAAAAATGAAACAAAGCCAATGCTCGTGAATATGTTGAGATCACATAATTGTTTTTTGAAATTATATTTCAAACTAAGTACAGTATATAGGTAATATATTCAGCACTGTTTTTTTACTTTTAATATTGTTTTATTTGAATTAAATGTCTTTTTACTTGTTTTTATGGATGTTTGCTCATATACATACTTTTCACTGAGAAACATTTAATGAAAAACTACTTAAATGACGGCGTAATACTGGTATAGAATTGAAGCTTGCGAGCGTGGAAAAAGGGTCCGCAGACAGACAGTCTCCTGCTCCAATCCAATCCACGCCACATCAAGTAAACCCAAGCCACGCTACTTCCAAATAACATCTGCTCGTAAATTTTGACAACAATAGTTTTGCATATGAGGTTTATGCAGTTCTAGCCGGAGGGGGCGAGGTCTCAATACCTGTGGGGTGTTTTCTGCGTCCTGTTGCCAACGCTCTGCACAGTGGCGGGTGATGAAGCCAAGGGGGTGGGGGGGCGGGGGGGGGGGGGGGGGGCGCTGCAGTGACTTGATGCACACAAAGAAGACAGCAAAGCCTTAGAAAGCACTCTCAACATAAATGATTGTCCGTTTGATGCATTTCTGCTTAGCAGTTGATAATGTCATATAATTTCATCAAGCACTATATGCATCGTGCTTTTCAAAGTAGGCTATGAGTACTTATACTTCAGTTTGAAATTATAATGCTATCGAACAATAACTGAAGATAAATGTCAAGCCGTCGGATGCCGCTGCACTCAGGGGAACCACGCGTGCAGCACGCGCCACGGTTACCAGATGGCTCTCTGCCCCCCTTCTGACCAGCCTTCATTCTCCCTCCTCCTCAGCCTGCATCCATCCAGTCAGCCCCAACATCCCAGCCACCATTCATTCGTTTCTAAGCCATACTACGGACATACGCACACACACACACACACACACACACTCATTGAATGTTGTCGATTTTTTTTTTAACGCGCGTGACACATGATCCCCAAGCACTTTTAGCGTGGCTACCCCATCTGCATGTTTCTAATAATGTGCAACTAAAACGAATAGTTACCTCCCACCCCCACCCCCTATTTGGAGCCTCTGTGTTGCGTTTTTTACTATGGCCTGACTCTTAGCCATTTTGGGGTTCAGGCAATCACGGGATGCCTGTTTTGGCATATTGTATGGCAAATCAAAAGCTCAGTCTGGTAGAGTGAATAAAAAGTGTAAGTGTGGCGGAGAAAGAAAGAAAGAAAGAAAGAAAGAAAGAAAGAAAGAAAGAAAGAAAGAAAGAAAGAAAGATGAACATGAAGAATAAATAACCCAAAGAAGAAGAAAGAAAGAAAGAAAGAAAGAAAGAAAGAAAGAAAGATAGAAAGAAAGAAAGAAAGATGAACATAAAGAAGAAAGATGAACATAAAGAATAAATAACCCAAAGAAAGAAAGAAAGAAAGATGAACATAAAGAAAAAATAACCCAAAGAAGAAAGAAAGAAAGAAAGAAAGAAAGAAAGAAGGAAAGAAATAGCCATTAAGCATGCAGGTAGGTACAGTGCCCTCCAAAAGTATGAGAATGGAAAGGTCAATTCTTTTGTTTTTGTTGTACTAAACTTAAAGACCAAGTGTGAAGTAAACTTGGCCAACCATCTTTTGAGTAATACCTCCGGCTAAAGGGACGATTACAGGGACAGACGAAAATCCGTGATTAGTCCATCCTTTTTAAATAAAAACGAATCGTCCTGCGTCCTCCATCCTCAAAATGGGCATGCGTCTGCAACGGATGGACAGACTGTTCCGTCCCTGGGACGGATTGCCCATCTCTGGTCTTCGGTACCCGTCCCTAGTTTTGGGTCAGTGTCTTGCTGCATGATGAAGCTTCTCCTGATTAAGGTTGGATGCATTGTTCTGTAAATTGCCTGACGAAATGGTTTTGTAGTCTTCAAAATTCATGCTAACATCATGAGTCACATTATCATTAAATAAAGACTAGTGAGCCCATTCCAGAAGCAGCCCTACAAGCCCAAACCATGACATTACCCCCGCCATGCTTCATACATGAGCCTGTGTGTTTTGAATCATAAGCAGATCCTTTTTTTTCTCCATACTGTACTTTGGCCTTCCCAGCGCTTTGGTAAATGTTCATCTCGGTCTCATCAGTCCATAAAAGTTTGTTTCAAAACTCTTGTGGCCCATCTCTGCACTTCTTTGCAAAATCCAATCAGGTCTTCCGTGGTGGTCAATTGTTATGACCATTTTCTGTCACCTTTATTATGTCATATAGAATTGAGCACGGTCAGATATCTGACAATTGTTCAATCGCACATTGTCAGAACATCAAGTTTACTTCCATACCCTGTTCCGCCCAGCCCTGCTCTCTGTTGTTATTTTGTATTTTTGTATATAAAAAACTCCTTTTTTTTTTCCAGTTTTGAGTCCTGTCTGCTTCTGGATCCAAATCCTACTCCTCACGTCACAGTTCATTCTGACCAGACCAGCAGATTCAACCACTCATTAATGATGTTCTCCGAGATATGCTTAACCAGTTTGTGTATGTTCATCTCGATGAGATTTTGATTTTCTCGCGAACCCCGAAAGACACGCCCAGCATGTAAGATTAGTTCTACAGTGCTTCCTCGAGAACAAACTCTTTGTCAAAGCGATTTCGATGTTCCCTCTGTTGGTTTTCTGGGCTATGTCCTCGCCCAGGGTCGGCTTAGGCCAGATCCCGTTAAGATTGGGGCGGTGGCTAATTGGCAAGTCCCTTCCTCCCGCAAGTGGCTCCAACAGTTCCTGGGGCTCGTAAACTTCTACAGGAGATTCATCCATGACTACAGCACGGTCGTGACGACTGCCCCCCTCACCAAGCTCACCACTACAGCATCTTCATTTGCATGGACCCCCGAAGCTGAAGCCACCTTGAAACCCCTTAAACAACTGTCCTCACCCATCCTAATCCTGCTCTTAAATACATCGTCGAGGTGGAGTCTTGTAAATCCGGGGTTGGAGCCCGTGCTGGCTCAAAGAAGTTCCAGTTACCAAATGGTACATCTATGTGCATTATTTTCATTCCAGAGAGAAACTATCATGTTACATGCTACAATCCAAGCTTTAACTAAAACTTCTAGTGGACACTCCAAGCATGGTGAGTTCACATTTTATGGAATACGTTTGACTAAGTAAATTCATTCTTCTTTGTTCCTTATACATTTTTTAAAATATCTTTGTCTTATCCAGCGGATTTAAAACATATCGTGAACACTCCAAGAATGGTGAGTTTACATTTTACGGAATACGATTGACTAAGTAAATTAATTATTTGTTCCTACTCTCTGGTCTTCATATTTGCTTAACAGCAAGTGTAGTTTTCACAGGTGAAACCCAAAGCCAAAAAAACAAGCACTTTTTAATGTTTACAAAGTAACAAAGATGACATCCTTCCAGAGGGAGAACGAAACCATCATATTTAATTGAATATGTATGTGGTGAGGAAATTGATGATCAGATTTTCCCCAATGTTGACTACTGTTATGGGTTAATGTGTAACATACCTGTAACATACAACGAAGCTATAACCTCATCCAACGCAAAGCAATGGGTTGATGCGATGGATGATGAGATGCAGTCGCTAAGAGACAATAACACATTTACCCCGACCAAATTACCCAGGGGCAAGAAAGAAGCGAGGGGTGGATGGGTATATGCTTAAAAGCGATATTGAAGGATGTGACAAATACAAAGCACGTTATGTAGCAAAGCGATATAGTCATAAAATGGGTGTAGATTATGATGAGACATTTTCACCCACTGCAAACATGACTAGCATTAGAGTGCTAATGCAAAAGGCAGTACAAGATAACCTGATTTTACATCAGATGGATGTCAAAACAGCATACTTGAATGCACCAATTGACTGTGAAAACATAAAACAGCCAGAGGGCTATGATGTCAAACCAGGCACAGGAGACAAATTGGTGTGCAAGTCACAAAAGACTAAAACAGTCCGGCAGAAATTGGAACAAAATGCTGCATGAATATTTAAGACAAAAACAAGTTTGTGCAAAACTCAGCTGATCATTGTTTCCACAAAAGTGAGCAATGATATTCCTTTGATTCTTTGTTGCTTTGTATTAAAGTTCTCACTTCTTGCACACTGTCACACGAGACAGGTTGTGTGTAATTATTCCTCTGTCAATATAGCGATATATCGGTTTTGTTGAGACTGAAAATAGTCGGACGCGATACTACTGCTGCATAGTACCCCTCTCCCAACAATGTGGGGGGTAACTCTGTCCTCTCAAGCCATATAAACGGGTTGTTACAAATGACTCCGAAATCAGAATTTTGCCCTTAACCCGAATATCGAATGCATTAAAAGTAGTCAGCGGCACAATATCAATTAGGCGCGCACACACACGCGCGCACACACACTAACACCAATGTGCTTGCATAAAATTGTGATTTGAAAATTGTGACACTAACTGTACTTGTTAGTGTGGTCGTTTATTTGTCACAACGAAGGAGATGATGACAGCATGCAGCTCGTTGCTGCTTTGCACGGACTTACATATAGTATAAATAAAGACCGTACTGCTGCAGGGCAAGCTAGCTTAGCGCTTAGCATTCAAGCAGCCGCGAGCGAAATGACTTCCCGGAGTACGGGCGACAGCGTGTAGTAGGACAACGCTTTTTTTTTTTAACCAGTTCGGCGCTGGACCTGCCCACAGTAGCATGCCACTAATGGTGAGCGAGAGGGATAAGTGCTCTTTAAAAAAATCGCATCTTTGGCGATCTCGAAATAGCGTTGTTTGAGATCACGATTTCGGTCCCAAATCGCTAAATCGTTCTGGGCCCAATAGAATGTCGGAAAATCTTAAATGCCCACAACCCATACCAGAAACTGTTACATTTCACTGTAAAAATCTGACAAAACATTAGGATAATTAGGATTACATTAGGATAAAGGATAAGTGAAAGTGGTTTTAAAAGGTGGCTGATATTATTTGATTAAGGGGAAGTCAACCCAAACACATTTTTTTCAAGAATATGCGAGCCCATTAGTTGAAACATGGCATTCTGATAAATCTTTCATTTGTGGAATAAGAGTTAATCCACCCGTTCTCTGGAAGCAGCCAGTTTGTCACTTCTGTCGACTGAAAATGACATCACAACTGCTCAGGGCTCAGGTAACAGTGATTGGTCGTTACCTGAGCCCTGAGGTGTCTAAACATGGGTGGATTTAGCTGCTTAAAGTCTTATTCCACAAAAGTAATATTAATCAGAATGCCGTGTTTCAACTAGTGGGCCTGCTGGGAACAAATTCTTGAAAAAAATGTGTTTGGGTTGATTTCCTCTTTAAATGCTGCAGCACTGTTTTGTCATGTTTTTCATAGTATGACTATAAGCCATTAAATGATTTGGTATTGTATATTGGTGCATACATATTGTATTATCTTCTTTAATGGTTTCGATGCAATGGTGAGTACTTTGAGAGGCACACTTGTTGCACGCGCCCCACACAGTCCCGCTGGGATGGAGGGATTAATGGAAGGGCAGGGACCGTAGGGGTTTGGTTTTTGAGGGGGAGGGGCGTCCCACCTCTTCTCCCATTCTATGCCGTCGGTTAGAGTCCCCTTTTGTCTTTTCAAGTAAATTGGGCGTCTGTAACCCATCTGTGCAGGCTGGATAACAGGGAGCTTTTGTCTCTCAAGGTCCCAACACTTCACAGGAATTAAGAGTCACATGCATGCTGCAGATTTTGGGATGAAGGAGGGGGCGAGGGAAACAGGAGTAAAACGCCACCTGACTTTTTTCACAGTGTTGGTTAGAGTTGGTGGTTTTGTGTCCATCCTGTCATCTTCAAAGCTGCAGTTAGTCATTAAGAATGGGTGAGGCATGAAAGAAGACAGACTAAACTGTTAAATTGCTGGTATGACTAAAAAAGAACAGCTCAGTGTGTATGAACAGTCATAGGCTTGTTAGATTCTTAATATTTTCATGTTCGTGGAAAACAAGTCAAGTCAAGTCAAATTTATTTATATAGCCCTTAATCAACAGGAACGTCTCAAAGGGCTTCACAAATGCACCAGATCGTATACACGACATCCCCTGATCTTAACCCCCAGGAGGGCAAGGAAAAACTCAAAAAAAAACATTTGGGGAAAAGTGAGAAACCTTGAGAAGGGACCGCAGATGGGGGAATCTCCCTTCCAGGATGATCGGGCTGCAATGGATGCCGAGTGGGCAACATTGAACACACATTATAGTACTATACAATGTTTGTTAAACCCATGTGAAGGTTAATCAAATGAAGTGCTGCAGGAAGATGACATCGATGAGGTGAACAGGGGCCCAATGGTCAATGTAGAAATCTCCATAGCAGCGCCTCCGAGGATGTGGTCAGCTTCTAATCTTGTAGTAGTGAGTTGCTGTTGGATCGAAACAGCAACCTCCAATTCGGTCGTCATCACCTAGTTCCCAAGCCTGGGAAAAGGGGGCAGAAAAAGAATAGAAGCGGCAGTAAAGAGGCCGAAACAAACAGTTGAACTAAATGCAGAATCGTACAAATAAGTCTTAAGTTGTGTTTTAAACATTTCTACTGAGGTAGTGCCTCTAATATCCGCGGGTAGGGCATTCCAAAGCATCTGTGCCCGAATAGGAAACACTCTGGAGCCTGGAACATATGGTATCACTAAGTCGACGAGATAGGAAGGTGCTAAACCGTGCAGTATTTTGTAGGTAAGTAGCAAAACCTTGAAATCGCATCTCAAGTGGACTGGCAGCCAATGCAAATTGGCTAATATCGGAGTAATATTATCGAACTTTCTCGTGCTTGTCAAGAGTCTTGCTGCGGAATTTTGGACTAACTGCAGACTTTTAATACTAGACACGGGAAGACCAGAGAGCAGAACGTTACAATAATCGAGGCAAGACGTAACAAGCGCGTGGATTAAAATTTCTGCATCACTGATCGACAGAAGTGGACGAATTTTAGCAATATTACGGAGATGGAAAAAAAACAAGTGTTGAATGTATAGTAGGAGCATGTGAGTTACAGCCCAGATTGATTGACACAGGTTGGTTAAAAAAAAAAAGGACTACACGAATATTTTGTAATTGCAGAGCAGAATAAAAAATATCAAAGACCCGCTGCCAGTAATTGCACCACTTAAAGAACAGATCATCTGAAAATCCACAAGAATTGAAAAATAAACTAATCATGATCACATTTGGTGTGTACAGTATGAGTGGAACGACTACAGATTCTTTGTATTTGTCTATAATGTGATCAAAGTTGAGTTGAAGTCAATTAGTAGATGACATCATTCATATTTTTTCAGCACAGTAGAGTGGTTGCTAACCTTTTTTGTGCCACGAACCTGTTTCGCGTGGACATAATTCGACAGACCAGCACAGAACCAAATAAAAACAAATTATTAAAGAGAAAGTCAACCCAAAAATATTCTTTACAATAATATGTTCTGTGCGCCTTCACTAGTCCAAACACATCATTCTGATTAATATTGCGTTTGTGGGGACGGCCATTTTGCCACTTTCTGTCAACTGAAAATGGCATCACAGTTGCTCAGGGCTCAGGTAGCGACCAATCACGGCTCATGTGTTTTCTGAGTTTCCTTTTTCTTTTCCCCAACCCACCGAACTCATGGATGAACGTAAAGTTTTACAGCGCATCTGGGCAAAGTAGCATATCCGGCCTGTCCACAGTTATTGCAGCTTTTAGAAAATCAAACTAAAATGTCACATAATGACACTTTTAAGCAATAAAAGCATACCGGAGTGCTTCTCGTATGTTTTGAGTTTTCTCCAAAATATCTTTTTGGTGTCCTTCAGTAGGGATCAGCGCAGGACTTCAAAAAAACCTGCTTCTACATTGGTAGAACTAAGCGCAAATTTAGATCCAGACTTGCTGAGCACAAACAAGCCATAAGGACCTGTAACCCTCTATACCCTATGACACTGCATTATAAAAATTCAAATCATTGCAATACAACTTTAAAAGCCTATGCTAAAGAACATATTTGTGAGTCCGTAAGGGGAGGTGACAGACTAAAAAGACTCTAACTCCTACTATTGGATTTATACTTTAAGAGCCACAGAGTTCCCTGGTCTCAATGGTGAACTGGATTTGATCCCTTTTTCTTTAAGGTCTCTTTTGGAAAAGGATATTGTAAATAATTGTATTTATTAATTGTCAATTGTGATTTTTTTTTAATACCGTATTTTCCGGACTATAAGCCGCTACTATTTTCCTAGGTTTTGAACCATGCGGCTTATAAACAGCGCGGCTACCTTTGACGATACATTGGCAAATAAAATGTTAAAGTGTTTGTTCATTTTGTCTTAAAACAGCTTACCTTAACTAGAATCCCACCTTACATTTTATCCAAAGGACCTTGTTGATGTTATTGTGCAAAGAGAAAGTTAAGGCATGATTACCTCCAGCCACCGTGCTTCTTCTTTGTCTTTAAAAGAAGTAGAAGGACGCAACAAAGAAGTAGCGGCAGCAGCAGCAGTGCCACCTTCGCTTTGCACACGACAAGCGTTTAAAAGTGCAGGATTGTACCTTTGGATGAATTACACTACGGCATTCTAGCTAAGGTCAGTCAATTATATGATAAAAATCAAAACTATAACGTAGTTATTAGCGTACGGTCCGTTGTAATCGTCCGCTACCGCGGTTGAAGCTCACGTTCCTCTCACAGCCTGCAGCTTGGTATTTAGTCTTCGTTTTGCATTTTTAAAGTTAAATTTGTTGTATAACAAGTATTTAGAAGGGTGGGAAGCATGTCGGGGGGTTCGCAACGGCGTAACAGAGGTGTAAATCCAGCAAATCCAAAACCGTAAATCCATACATTTAGAGTTCAACATCATTCCGTAAGTGGAGTAAATATCTACATTTTCAACAAAGATAGGTGCGGCTTATACAAAGGAGTGGCTTCTATATGTTCTTTTTTTCTTTTTTTCATTATTTTTTTTAAAAGTAGAGTGGGTATAAAGGTGCATCTTATGATGGATGTTTTGCCCCAGCTGACTGCATGTGTCCAGCCCACATAGACCATGTGACCTACTTATATAGCAATACGATGCTAGTCCACTTGAGCTTGCCCTGGCGAAGGCCTACCAAGGCTGAAACGCTTGGCATTTGTTTCAAATGGCCATGTTAAAATAAAGGCCTTTTAATTTGAATCACTTTGAGTGCCTCAGTTTCATGTTTTTTTTTTATGCGCTGCTTTTATTTTGATGTGCATGTGTGTCAGCGGTGCAAGCAACTTGGTGTCAGTGTAATCCATCCATCCATCCATTATCTATTCCGCTTATCCATTATCTATACCACTTATCCTCACAAGGCCTGCTGGAGCCTATCTCAGCTGTTTTCGGGCTAGGTGGGGGACACCCTGAATTGGTTGCCAGCCAATCGCAGGGCACACAGAGACAAACAAACATCTGCACTCACAATCACACCTAGGGCCAATTTAGAGTGTCCAATCAACTTACCATGCATGTTTTTGGAATGTGGGAGGAAACCGGAGTACCCGGAGAAGACCCACGCAGGCGCGGGGAGAACGTGAAAACTCCACACAGGGAGGGCGGGGCCGGAATCGAACCCACGACCTCTGAACTGTGAGGCGGACGTGCTAACCAGTCGTCCACCGTGCCGCCCGGTTTCAGTGTAATTGTCATTGTAATTAGTGACTTCTCTGACCAGTCTATCAACTAACTTTAAAAAAAATATGAACAGCACCAACACCAACTGTGGTCCTCATGTTAGCAACAATATCATGTTAGCAGCAATCTTATTTCCTACACAGTGGAGGGAAGATAGGAATTTGCCCTTGTAATGACTTGAACAGCCATGATATGAACAGCCAGAGCAGGGCATTTTACAAAAATTTCCAGTCCGTTTATCACCTTTCGCCTGCATACGGGGTGCCCTTCTGCCGTCCGCCTTTTTGTCCGTCTGGAACAAATAGTAATCGCCTATAGGCACCTACAGGCACCAGTGCTCTGGAATTCCCTACCCATGGATATTAGAGGCGCTACCTCATTGGAAATGTTTAAAACACGACAAGACTTATTTATATACTTTTGCATTTAGTTAAACTATTTGTTTTGGCCTCTTTACTGACGCTTCTTTACTTTTCTCTGCCCCCTTTTCTCAGGCTTGTGAATTTGGTGATGATGACTGAATTGGAGGTGCTGTTTGGATTCCACAGCAACTGATCGCTACAAGACCGGAGGCTGACCACATTCTCGGAGGCGCTGCTATGGAGATCTCTGCATTGACCAACTGGGCACTGGGCTGGGACCCTCTTCCCCGAAGTCATCTTCCTGCAGCACTTCCTTTGTTTGACCTTCACATTATTTTAACCAACATTGTATAGCATCATAATATGTGTTAAATGTTGTCCACTTGGCATCCATTGCAGCCTTGATCATCCCGGGGGATTCCCCCATTTGTGGTCCCTTCTCAAGGTATTTCATTTTTCCCCCAGATGTTTTTTTTTTAGTTTTTCCATGCCTTCCTCGGGGTTGAGATCCGAGGATGTCGTTGATATTTTGTCAACTATGGGCATGTAAAGCCCTTTGAGACTTTCTTGTGATTAAAGACTATATAAATAAATTTGACTTGACGCACGGACGTTGTGACGCAAATAGAAGTCATTTCCACTTGTTACTTGCTACCGTCAATAAAACATTATATTCATGTCACTCACCACAGGAATAAAGCAGTCGGTTTCCTCCGCGTTCCAAAAGTGTGCCACTGCGTTGCGCCTCTCGAGTTTCGCCATGATTGTTTACCTCTCCGCTTGCGTATTTCCGGCAATTACTGTGAAAATGCGCAAAGGAATCACTGTATTCAAGTTAGGCTCGCTACGGCGAGGATGCCGCGCTTACAAGCACTTCCTCTACTTCAAAGACCAAGATTCCTTGTGCTTGAGCATGCGCAAAGTGTCCCGCGCATTCAGGATATTCCGATTGCCGTGAACAGACACGCGTATTCCGGTTAGAAAGGGAGTAAACCGGGCATTATATTCAGAATTTTAAAAACACGAATACGGGCATATTTGGGTTATTGTGCATGTTTATATGGCTTTTAAAAACCCAAATACTGCCAATATTTGTGTTTTAAAAGGTTTATTGGCTACACATAAACTTGACATATCTTGTCTTACCATTAAGTGATGACTAGCAAGGCTTTTCGAGATATACGTTTGTGACCCTTTCCGGTTTCATACAAGTTAACAATGCTTACTTGCAGGTATTCTGAGAGCTCTTTTTGCAAGACATATAGTTGATGATGATGAAAGCTTATTGAGTAACGAGAACTCAAAAATGCTTATTTTGAATGCAGAAATCCAAGTAATTACATAGCATTGACTTTCTTGCAAATATATATGGAATAGTAATGTTTTCTTGTACACTGTTGTCTTTGAACATTTGCGCTAATAAAATACTCCTATGATAAGTAGTACAGTAGTTATTGTTTTTAATTTGATTTTTTTGGACTTGGATATGAATATGACAAAACTGTTGCATGAAGTCACACTGGAGTGTGTTTTGGGGCCGTGCACAGCCAGCCATGCAATGACCTCATGTGTTCTTCCCACCGAATTGGCGGCAAGCAGTGAGGCGCCTCATGCAGCAACAATAGAGCAGCTGCTCTCAGCATCAATGGGCTTAGGTTGACCTGTGGCTTTATGCATTTGCCGCCTTTTTCCTAAACCCAACATCTCGTTCATTATCTGCTTTTTATGACACAATAAAGCACAAATCCAACCAGAAAATACTTGTGTGTTACTAATACGCATTTATTGACTTTCCATGCAGTGATACAACATCTCATTCATCACATTTTTGTGACTTCCATGCTTTCAACATATTCAACACATAGTGTCTACAGACTATTCTTTTGCACAGACCAAAATACTTTTAAGTCCATCGTGCAAACCTCAAAACGAGTAACCCTTGGGGTTTTACAAAAGTGTTGTCGACAACCCGTGCCTTTGAAACCCCAAAGAGGATTGCAATAATAAAACGTTGCAAACTATACTGCTTTTTGGGGATCTGTGCTCAATTTGACCCAAAATGAATAACTTGCTGGATGACATGAATTATACCGCAACTTCCACAATTCCTCCTGTTCACTGCGTGTGCTCAGTGGATCATCACGAAATAAATAAGGCATTAAATAAGTGTCCGTTTAATCTACCAGGGCCTCCACATGTCAGCGCTAATGGCAGGCGGGACTTGTTGCACTGCGCGGAGAGCCGGGACCTCCGGCTGAGACTGAGACTGGCTGTCGGCCCTCATGGAGCTCAAGCCGGACTTGAGGCTCAGCAGCCTCTGCTGGATGTGGGGGAATGCCCTGGAGGTCTGCGCGCAGCAGTTGAGGCAGGACGGGGTGACTGTGGCGGACATAGAGCGCCGCACAAAGTCGCTGACCCGCTGACGCGCGTCCTGGTTGAGGCTGGTTTGAGGGAGCAGAGCGGAGACCCGCTGGAGGCACGCTTTGTAGCCTTCTCTGTAACTTTCTGCGGGATCTGAATCGGAAGAAAATACAATCATGAGATACCAAATCACGCAAACTTTGTGGTTGTGATTATTATTATTATTCGGAATGCATTTGATAACTAATCTCACCTGTTTCGGGAGACGCGGGAAGGTCCCTGAGGAAGCGGACGGTCATTTCCAGAATGTCCGCTTTCTCCAGCTTGGAGTAGCGCGCGTTGTCTTTGCCAACCAGGGGCAGAATAAGACTCTTCAAATGGCTCAGACTGTCATTAATACGAGCACGCCTTCTCTTCTCCAACAGCGGCTTGAGAGTCTGGAAGAGGTAATGAAGGGTACGTGTTATTCAATCGCATTGTTTGCACAAGTCATGAAAACATGAGCAGTGTTTTTCTTGTTCTTACCTTTCTAAGCTCGTGCGCTTGTTTCCTCTGGGCCACGGTGGACCTGACAGGGAGAGGCTGGCTGGCCTCGGAAGTGATGCTGGGACTCATATTTTGAGGGGACTTGTGCTTGTGAGAGGTGTTCGAATTCGGAGATGAAGTGTGCTGCGGAGCTGCGCCGCCTCCTATTTATGTGGCCCCAGTGCGTCACATGGGCGGGACACCAAGCCGCTGCGCGGTTTGATTCGGGAGGAGGGGGGGTGGGGGTTCAAGCCCTTTGGGAAATGAATTAATGACATGCGCTCCTCTCTGGACCATCTGTCCTTCTCGGGTCCTCCGGTCAAGCGCTGGTATGCAGAGATCATTCGTGAAATTGCTGCAGGATAGGCCTAAAGCACATTTTGTTCACTTTTTTTTAATTCAAGTTGCAAACGACTCACACAAAAACAACAACAACAACAACAATTTCGGTGCAAGATTCCTTTATTTTCATTCGGCGTTGGTGAATTTTAGGGGTCCCTCATACACAAACTGCCATACTTCTGTGACGGACAAATACATATTAGAATTCAATAAATCTAGGTTCATAACATGAAAATATTCTAGGCCCCGTACGTGTTATATTACAGCCTATTCAAACTGTCACAACAACACAATGCACACAAGACTATTTGTTTCCAAGATAGACTAAATGATTCCTAAATTGCATAAACCCACGCCACGCCATCTAACATCTGCTTGTGAACCCCCACAGAAGCTTGTTGCCAATGCCAACAACAGTGTCTACCTGCATACATAGATGCTGCTGCTGCTGCTATGCTGGGGGTGGTCAGGGGTTGGAGGGGGGGGGGGCGTAGTTATAGTGACGTGAGTACAAAAGTGACGCTGAGTTGCAGTGTCACACACAAAAACATATACGCTCGCACACGCATGCACAAGGACGCACGGGCGCGCGCACACACACAGATTGACAATTGTGGTTGGGGTTTGAGTTATATGCCCATGTGATTTGCATGAACCTAAAACGTATACGACATGTCAACAGAGCAGTAGTGACTATAGTGAGATGTAACGAAATATACGCAGTAAATGATCACTTAAGTTCATTTTTGTTACTCGGTTCACAACGTTAGCAAAACAACGCGAACACACTATTTAAAAGTCGAGCAGGCATTGGCCTCTTATAGTTTTGTAATTCCTAATTAAATGGTATCTATTATTATTATTATTATTATTATTATCATTATCATTATCATTATCATTATCATTATCATTATCATTATCATTATCATTATCATTATTATTATTATTATTATTATTATTATTATTTAAACTTCTACTCAAATGCTTAGTCGTTGATGGCGTAGTCAGTGCACATGCAAGGTGTCGAACTCCATTCCTCGAGGGCCCCGGTCCTGCCTGTTTTCCATCTCTCCCCGCTGCAACACACCTGTTTCAAATGATCAGATCATCAGCAAATTCTGCAGTCGCCTGATCCCGATCACGATCGTTTGAATCAGGTGTGTTGCAGGAGGAAACCTCTAAGACATGCATGCAGGAGGGCGCCCCCCGACGACCGGAGTTTGACACCCCCGGTGTTACACTCGACCGATTTGTCGGCGGGCAGCTTGGGATCGGTTCCTGCTCAGTGACGGTGGCGTTCGTCTGTGAGTGTGCCCTGCGACTGTTGGAGACCAGTTCTGGGTGTAATCCGCATTTCACCCGAAGCTGTGATAGGCTCACTTGACCTTGTACAGGAAAAACGGTATCGGACATGACTCTAATATATACTTCCCTATAATTTTACCAGCCTTCAAGCAGGCCTATATTTTAAACTCTACTGAAGTTCAGTATAGAGCGTGCAGTATTTTTGCCACCGATTAAATCTAATAAATGTAAAATGGCTAAATAGTGAATTATTGTAGATTTGCATGCGTTATTATCACCGAGTCCAAACTCTAGCTGCCTTGAGACTCACGCGTTCGGCACGCGCCAAAACCACGCAACAGATGGGAAGCCACAGTTTGAATCAGCCGCCACTGCCCAAGCCACCATGCACCCCCTCCGCCCCGATTGTGCTCCGACAAACCCTTCCACCCCCACCCTGTACGTCTCTCTGTCATCAGCATCCTCCCGACTCAGTTCTTATCCTTGCGGGCAAAATAGGCTACTATAAGACTTGCTTATGAACGTATGAAAAATGTTGCAACAAACATAGCAGCGTATTCGATGACACGGCCATCATTTACGTATCGGATTTAGGTCGACTTTATACGTTTTCCCCAGTACAATAAAACGACAATTGAGTTTATGACAAAATGGCGACTTAATGTTACACCTGAGATCTATTGCACATTGTTATTTTCTTCTTTTTCCCCCCCAGTCTATATTATTATTACCATGTATGTTTCATGTTGCACCGTCGAAGCGGAAAAAAATATTTTGAGTGTAACATATGAATCTGAAAATGCTTAGATTTGCAGGACATGCAGGACTTTCGCACGTCTAATTGTATGCATTGCCTATATGTTGAAAGCACAAATTGGAGTTGAGAAAAAGGGGAGGGCAGCCCATTTGTTATGAATTCGTGGCGCAAAAACATTTATTACACAGTAAGCCCAACCCTAAATGCTCAATTGAATAATTGTTTATGCCAAGTACGCGCTGCATTGCTCGGTTCCAAGCCATGTCTTGGCCATGAGTTGCACCGTTTTGCACGCGTCCTGTCCCATGGGGCCCCAATTAACTGCCACGTCCAGTCTGCATGGGAACGAGCCCCTTTCCGTGAAGCAACATTGGAGAAAAAAAAAAAAAAAAGAAGAAAGAAAAAAAAAAAGAGAAAAAAGAGCAAGGGGCTTCGGTTAGGGGCTTTTTTGTCCTAGTTTCAGCGTGGGTATCCATCTGTGCAAGCCGAGACCACAGTGATCTTTTGTTGAACGACATGCTGAGAAGTTGAATTATGAAGGGGCTTCCGGCGACTCATAAAGGGGAGGGGGTTGGTGGCGGTATCTTTATCTTTATATTTTAGGCAAGCTATTGCGGTGTATTACACAGCAATTGGCAAAATTATTCTTCCAAATAGTATATAAAAAATCCTCAATGACTTTTTACATGTTTAAAATGAACCAGAGCTCTAAAGTTATATCAATTGAAAATCATAATTCTCCAATGAAACGGATGTTTCGGTACTATAGTCTATATGTTTGTATATGTGCAACCTGTCGATTTTGAGAGCATGCGAGTGCTTTGGTGTTATGAGTGGCATGAGACTGACACGAGCGCGGCTGCGCGGGGTGCGGGGGTGGGGTTGGGGGGGCTAGTATGGCAGCCCTTGCCATGTCAACAATGGCAATCATTCAATTCAATTTAGAATTGTTTGAACACGATTACGAAATAATATTTACAACTCTGACATTTTATTCCTAGAAAACAAACCACCTTTTCACGTTTAATGCCATTTTCTTTTCTTTTATTAACTTTCAACTATGTGTGTGTGCGTTGATAATCAACATTTCTCATCAGCCAGCTACACAAATATACAGTGACTGCAGTCCAATTGCCAACTCCAAGCACACCAGAGGTATTTGTAATTTTAACAAAGCGTTATATATGGGCTAGACAACAACACTTTTCTGAAATCATTAGTAAGAACCTCAACAATAAGTGCACTCTATTTGCAGTGGATAAGCGGTTCAGATAATGGGTGGATGGATGATAAATCACTTATCACCCAAATCAAATGGCACCAGAGCACCTCTGAACAGATAAAGGCAGTGAATTTGCTTACTACTTTAGTGAAAAAGTACAATCCACGAGGTCAAATATCAGCATAAATCAGCAAAATTACAAAGTGATGCAACACCTAAAATCACAAGGAATAACTCAATTAGCGCGTCAGAATTTGATACAAGTGATGAAAAAAACTGTAGTGGAAATGGTTCAGCAGCTTTAACCATCAACTAGCTATCTTGACTCAATACCATCGGACTTTTCAAAACTATTGTGAAATCTGTTCACACCGATTTACAGCAAATAATCAACTGCTCACTTGAGTCAGGCAAGTTTCCTAAACCCCTGAAAGCAGTTGCCGTCAAGCCCCTTCTAAAAAGAGGGACATTGGACACTGTCTTGTTCGCGAATGATACAGCCATTTCAAATCGTCCTTTTTGACCAAGATTGTTGAGAAAGTTGTTTTTAATCAACTCAAATTTTTTAACTTAAATGGAGTAACCACAGCACGGACATGGAAAAAACGGAGTATCTATCCACCAAAATACAAATTAATAACAGAGAGCGGGGCTGGATGCAGAAGGCATTGAAGAAAGCTTGACGTTTTGACATGTCGCCGAGCAACTCGAGTTTAAATACTGACAGACATCAGGCCATGCCCAATATTAAACAATAAAGATGATAACATAAGGACCAAAGCAACTAAAAACATCAAGGACTCAACCCAAAACACAGTCACAATCACAATCAGTCACAACAGTACCTCCCCTCGAGGGGCACCACCCAGCTTGTGAGGGAACTTCCGGTAGAAGTCGGAAGAAAGGGTTGGGGATCAGGGACCTTGAGAGCCTGGAACATTTTTCAGCACCTTTCGGAAGGAGGGCTGAGTGCGCTAGAGGAGATCGGCTTCAGGAGTGTGACATGAAGGTCACACAGGTCTTTAAATAGCCATTTGGGAGGCCACACCTGGGGGGAGTGCGCCTGCAGCACTTGCACCGCCGAACTAAGAACGGGGAGCGGACGCAAGTCGTGAGTCGCCTGGAACAGGAAGGGGCGGCGGCCGCGGATTGTACGCTGTCAGAAAATCACAGTCTCTAGGGGGATTCCACCAATGGCACTGAACAGAGCTGAGATATTTAATCGACCCACATGGTCCCGGTTCATCCGTCGTTGGCGACAGCCAATCGGTGTCAAGAACATAATCCTCACGTGACACGCAGGCGCCGTGACTTTGATTCCCGCAAGGAATTGGCCCACCACTCTGATCATCCCCGTAGCTAGTTGATAACATTGGCCAACTTTGCGCAATCGTTCGGATACACATTAGGTTGCTGCTCGAAGACAAAGGAACAGTTCAGCAGGAATTGGCCGCAAGCTCCTAACTTTTTGGAATAATGTTTGGGTGACGGAATGTTGGGTTCCCGGTGAAAAAGTGGAGCAGCAGCCGGTGAGACGATCATCCCTGATTCGAAGAAGATGGATGGGTTGGAGCAGGTGGTGACATTTGCGCCAAAGTGCTGGATAATGGCTGGACAGCCATCGTGTTGACGGTGGTGGAAAGGTTCTGAATAGATTCCACGATCTCACCCGAGGAGTTGCTTATGTCTGCTGAACGGTGCTCCCTGAGCGTGGACCGCTTGGGAAATTGTGTCTGAGTCTGCTATAGTTCCATGAGAGGTCAGAACATGCTGCCATGTGAGGAGCAAAATTTGGACCCGGAATCAGACAGGACATGGAAGTGGAAAAACAGAGAGTCTTTATATACAAAAACTACAAAGTAACATAAGAGAGCAGGGCTGGATACAGAAGCCATGGGAGGAAACTTGACATTCTGACAACATGTCACTGAGCAACTCGAGCTTAAATACTGAGAGACATCAGGCCATAAAGGCCTAGATAGACCAATCCGACATTGGCCAACAGTGACCGACGCTTACCCCCTGTGGCGCCGGGCCGGCCGTCGGCACGTCACGCTGGCAAAAGACACCGCAACGACAGACAGCGACGCTGACCATTAAAGTACCTTCTGCGCATGCATAAGATGTAATACCCTTCCATACCATCGGTGGCGGTAGTCAATATTTCTCATGGTTAGAAAATTTCAACCGGAAAGCTATTGGCCTGGGGCGGATTATAAAAATATAAACAATGCATGCAACTATATTCTTCGCTCATGATGAACTCCCACCCAAAGTAAACCCTCACGTTCTTGACGGTATCGTGAAATACTTACATTGTCAACCCTCGCTCTTGTACTTGCAAAGGCCCTGATACACCAAGAACGATGTCGGTTTGGTGTATCAGGGCCTTAAGAAGATTAAGGCAGCAACGCCGTGCTCACTGTTTATCCGCATTTGTCAGGTCCTGTTGGTGCTCGCTGATTTGCTAGCTAACAGCCAATCAGAGTGACTAAATGTCACGATTCAACATGCTGAAACGCCCACCAGACGCTTACAGACGAGTTACGACACTACGACGGTGATCACTACACCAATCAGACGGCGCAATCAGACGCCACGACGCTTCGCGACCTCCGACGTCCGTTTGGTCCGTCTAGGCCTTAAGACACAATAACAATAACAAGTGACAACATAAGGACCGTAGCAACTGACCAACTGATCAAGGACCCAACCTAAAATACAATCACAACCAGTCAAAACACAATTGCAAGCTTGTTCTTGCTAAATCTTTTACCAAGGTATTTTGTTGCATCCTTTATGAAGCATGTGGTTGAGTTGCACGCAGACAAAATGTAGCTGTAGTTGTCCTAAAAATGAAGTATCATCCTTTGGGCCGCAAATGGCCCCCAGGTCACGAATTTGAGACCCCTGATCTAAAACAACAAATAGCTCATGATCCCCTCACACCTCCACCCCACCCCTGCCTTGAGTATAGAAGTAAATGTCACAAAATTATGAATATTGAAATAAAGTTGATTTCATCCTTACTACTTACGAATTGACGGACCTTAAACAAAAAGCTTATTCCGTATATATACTTGCAGGAAGCCACGTCTAGTTATTCTGTTGTTACAAGTGGATAAACAGGTTTATTGTATCTTCTGCCATGCGTTACTGGCATAGATAGATTAACAGACATAAATGTGAAATTAATAAATATTAACATTCGACAAAATATGTGAAAATGGATCGTTTCCCACTGCACCCATGATGATGTCTCACAGATGCCACTGCATCCTGCTTCATTTTGATTCATAAATATCACATGTAAAAAAATAAAAATAAATGAAATGAGACAGACTGCATGGCTCTACTTTATTTGATTGTAAAGAATACATTCAGCAACATTTTGAAAATGCATATTTTTCAAGTGCCTGCCTGAGTATAACAGGCATGCGCCAAACGCAGAAAAATATATTTGCCAGATAAAATATCTCCGAAAAAGTGAACCATGTCATGGTTGAGTGTAAAACAAGTGATGAATGAGTGGCATGTATAATGCTTCTATTGTTAATAACCTGATTTTAGAAAACATTCTAATAAATAAAATAGATGGTCCTTTTAAAAAAGCGCCTATATCATCCTTCTGTCCCGGAATGACCCAATGGCGGTAAGTCAGTAAAATCAAACTTGAAGTGGAAATCAACCCAAACATATTTTTTCAAGAATATGTTCCCGGAAGGCCCACCAGGCCAAACAGATGGTCTCAGGTGATGTACTACACTGCAAACTGCAAACATATATCGTTAAATGAATAACTCCTTGACAGTGCAAAAAAAAAATATTTGTAAAGGCATTTTTTTTCTTGTAGCGTAAATCAAATAAATCTCGTATAGAAAGAGAAACAAGAAATAAGTAGCGTACATGTTGATATAGAGATTTAAAAAAAAAACGCTGTTTGCTCATTTATCTGCGACACCACATCGGAACCTATCAAATTGTAGAATGGAGCTTCCCAAGCCTAAAACCACGCCATTTGCACTAAACATCTGCTGCACAACTTTTGCGTCATGCATGCACGAGGTGGACCATATAGGCGTCGCGGTCAACTTCAAACGAATATGAAACGACGTCAAAACGATTTAAGTCAGAAATCTGTCAAATGAGTGTATTATTGTTTGTATTTTTTCCCCCTTTTTGATCATGGTTTGGTTAATTTTTTTGCCCTCGCGACGTCGTGTGTGTGTGTGTATATATATATATATATATATATATATATATATATATATATATATATATATATATATATATATATATATATATATATACAGATAGATAGATAGATAGATAGATAGATAGATAGATAGATAGATAGATAGATAGATAGATAGATAGATAGATAGATAGATAGATAGATATGGATATAGATATAGATATATTCGTTGTTGCGATTTTGCTAAGGATTGAAAGGCACAAAATGACAACTGTAATAAAGTTAAACCAGGTTTTGTTCAAAACTCCATTCCATTTGCTATAATGTAACGCACTGTGTAAAATAGCATTCAACATCATGTTGTTGTAATTGATATTCATGGTTCATGATTTTAATAATTCCTCTTTATAAGAGCTTCTCTGTCATTAGCAGTTGACCAATGTTCAGCCTTGGCGGAGGTCTTTGCTCTGAACGGCTTCGATTTAATTCATTATGATGGCAAATGCTGCTCAAATTAAATCAAAACAACTCGAATAAAGATTTAAGAGAGAAAAGCACAAACTACTGTCTGGACAGAATTAATACTGGAGGGTCAAACAAATTACGTGACCGACAAAGGTGGGTGGAGATATCCTGCAGACACAATGAGAAGCATCACGGATGGCGTGGGTTGCGTGCATGGTTATCACACAAACACATTCACTGTAGCCTAGAATTGGGCGTTAGTTTGGATCGAGGGAGGGTCCAGACAGGATTTTGAATCTCTCAAAAGATGGCTCGCCAAGCCAAAAGCCAAGCTGCGTGACGCACCTAAACATCTGGTGGTGGCACCTACAAGTCGACGCAAGTGTAAGACAGTCTTCAATTGAAATACAGAAATTATGTTGCTTTTCGTTCAAATTTCGGTACAAAGATTGTAATTTGACGTGTGTATGTGTGTGTTGGGGCGGGAGGGGGGTATTAGATTCACCTCCATTGTGCGATACTTGAAGTGCACGAGGATAGCACGAGCCATGCAAACAAAAGGCATGTAGCAGATGGTTTGTACCAAGTTTTACGGGGGTCATTAAGAGCTGCCCGGTGGGACATTAACGAATGCGTGCAGGTCAGGTATCATCATTTCTAATGCAAAAAAATGCATGAAAATAAAAAAATAAATAAATAAAACTGATAGGAAATCCATCAAAGTCTAAATATGGTAACATTAGGTAACACATGCGCAATCGAATGGGCTCCAATGATAATGACTTTGATGATGATAATAATAATATAAAAATAATCCAAGATGATAATGCAAATGTATTTTTAATGTAACAATATTTATCAATTGTGCTGTAGTTTGCAGATCCTCAAGGAGGTTTTTGTTACAATTTTGGTTAACATTTTTTAGCAACATGAGAACAAAATACAACTCTCATAGTGAACACTGTAACACCCCCGTTGGTAAATTATTTGAAAAGTATGCATTTCGTCTTTTTAAAAGCAGATACTTCGATTCAGATTTTATTCGTTCATCCATGCGGACAATATGCAATAAAATAGTCATATTCAGGATCAAAATCAAATCAAATCACAATTTCAAACTATTTCTGACCTGATCTATATAGTGCATGAGTAAATTCACATTTTAAAATGTTGAACTATAGAACGCATAGTTGCATTGTTGCATGGAGTTTGCACAGAGCCTCCCGGGCTGCGTTTGAGCGGAGCCGTGAGAGGGCGTGGCCTCCATCGAAGTGTACGCCCACAGCGTGGACGCGTCCCGCGTGGATGAGCCTTGACAATCTTGAGGAAAAGGGCGCTCAATATGTGTGCAGCATCCAACGTGTGAGGGCTGCAGGAGACGCTCTGCTGCGAGAATACGTAGTGGTAAGGTGTTTTTTTATATGTTTTGCATAGATTTGCCAATGATATTATAGACATGCAGTGCTCATATGTTATAATAGATTATGCAATGCCTATATCGTGTGCTGCGGAAATATTGCATGCATGGGACTGCATTTATAGCGAGTACATTGGCTTAATTGTGTTTGGTAATAAATTAGCTTTCTGCAGATATACAATTTTGACACATTTCAATTCGAATGAACGTGCCACGCGTAGAAAGCAGACACCTGACTTCATGCTTGTATTTACCCATTTAATCCATTTTCGAAAATGCATGACAAAATGGATGGATGAATTGAAATAAGATATGTTGAATAGGAAATTATATTATAATCAATGGTCTCGCATCTCAGCAATACGTGCATGCGCTTAGAAATGCTCCCGCCTGCGTGCCCCGTCAGGACGACGTGGGAGTGGGTGTGTGCTGAATGAGTGCGTGTGAGTGTGAGAAAGTCTGACTGTGGCTCTTCTCACTGCAGATCACGGTTGACCGGCTCGCTGTTGGGGGTGGGGGGGGGGGGGGGGACACTTCACGCCTGCGTGGTAAGTTCAAGGGGCACTTCAAGATCGTGACAGAACGGCCTGAAATGAAAGATATTCATATAGTTTCACTTAACAGTGCGAATGTTTCAGTGATGATTACAAATAACAAAATGACCTACCGAATGGCTATCCGCTTTATAGCGTGTGTGTTGGCTATAAATATTTCTCTAAATCAAGCTGAAGGATCAGGTATGCATACATTTCGGGGAGTAAAGCAAATGTGTGCATAAATTAGGCGTTGTTTTATAACATCAATAGAATCGACTTCTGCTCTGTGGGCTTGTTCCATAAATGCAGGGAAGCGATTAATACAGTACCATTCATTTTTACAAATAAAAGCCTTCCAAGGGAATATAATGAATGTATAAATCACGAGTAAAACCTTAAAAGAATGTAGGTTTACTTTTATATATTGGGCCTACTAATGGAAACAGTCATAACAGACATTTAGACAAAGGCGGGTGTCAAGGATGAGAGGAGTGAATAAAGTCATTTTGCTTTGTGTGTCATTGTGTTATTTCTTACTTTCTTTTCTTTTTTAATAAATATTATGTGGTGTGGACTCTTTTTCGGTGGCATTAAGTTCACTGTATACTTTCTGAACAGATGTGATAACTTCGTATCCACTCTGCAGGACTAATCACAATGCTTTGCATAACTCATTATATTAATTAAACGGCAGACAGGATGTCTTTTGTGCGCCTGGGCTCATCGTGCACGCGCCCAGGTGGACGCACGCAAGAGCAACAATGGAGGAGAGCGTGGCACGCGCCAAGCAGCTGCACGCTACAGATGGACAAGATGATTAGAGAGCATATAGTACTGTCAAAAAATATCAATTCACCACTAATGGCTGCCCTATATGCTGAGATTTGAACTTGACACCACAATAAACTCGTTGATGGGAGATATTCACAACTACGAGTGGAATTCAAACGGTCCATTTTATAAGCTCTACCGAATTTAGGGCGTCTGTTCAACTGTTCAAAGTGGTTCGAGCAGCTTGTTCCCGCCACAAGAATGGTAGAAGCAGCGTGAACTTGAGCCAGAATGGCCTGGTTTGAACGTTCCCGCGTAGGCAGTACGCAGCAGATGTGAGCACACAAAAGAAAATGGGGGGGGGAGCATACGCGCCTCGAATAATTAAGTGCAATTTGAATAACTGTCGCGAGCCCGACGCGTGCAAGACATAGCCCATCTTTCTTAGGCCGAGGAGCAAAACCGTTACCTTCCCAGTACAGACTTTGGATACTTCCTGAATAAGGGGGGGCATGGGACATTTGAGCGTGATTAAACCACATACTTTTGGCTCTCTGTCCGGACCTCAGTACAAATACAAAGTAATATTAAAAAGCACATGCTATTTCGTATAGGTATTTATTGACATACACATAGTGAGAGCTAAGTGATAGAAAGCATTTACAACATTACATTTAACAATCTAATGGCATAAAAGAAAGTATATATTTGCAAATAGGGTGTAATGTGAAGTCAAAGAGTACACTTATGGGAATTTTTTGAGTAATCAAGACGGTACTGTACTGAAGTCACAAAAAGTGGCATGTGAGTTGGAGTCATGTTCGATAAAAGCTTTGTATATGATACACACGCACAAATAATACAATCCACGCAAGTACAGTTTACTCTGTTTTACACTAAAATTTAAAGACAGACCAGTGTGGCAGCTACACACGAGTGCATTCTGGTAAGATATTCCTATGCTTATCAAATATACATTTACACGAACAATTTCACTGTAAAATAAATATGTCAGTGTACTATTTACAGAGAGCGTTTTTTGCATTATTTATGACGCGTGCTTGTGAGTCCCACCAGGGAGTCCTTATTGTCCATTTTCTTGTACAATTAGTCAAGGCTCTCGTGGGAATCATAACCCCCCCCCGCCCCCCCCCCCACCCTCCGTGCTCAGAAATCCCACTGGTGCAAGGTGTAAATGACAGTTGGGCCTGTGTGACAGATGGTGTGGAGAGGCACGCGTCAGGCACGAGTCTGATATAGAAGCCCCCCACTCCCCCCACCCCTCATTTAACAGCGCCCGAAAGTGCACCCCAACCCCATCCTTCACGATAATCCGACTGCATGAGGAGGCAGAGGGGAAAAGATGCGGCACATTTATCGTGCTACCAAAAGACGTCTTCTAAAATTAAAGTTAAATACTGTATTGGACTGAGTTGGGTAGCCTTTACATTAGGTATTTCAAATACAGATAAATCAGTACAAATCCTTAATTAAGGAAACAGTTTAATTCGCCAATTTGTATTTGTTACAGCAGTTATATGTGACATGCTTATATGTTATTGAAATATTCAGTGAAGGCAGTTTTCGAATTGTAATAAATGGACATAAATTAACAACAACAACACCAACAACAAGAAAAGAGGCCAGTGACTACAGGTGACGTATAAGAATACAGTACAATTGTGCTCCTGATTTTTAAGCTATCCTGCCACCGTTTGGTGACGCAAAGAATTACATTGGCTAACTTTGCAGGTGTCCTATCGTGTTCAACATGTTTAATATGCACTCAGGCGAGGTCAAACTGATCATGGGAGCATCAGATATGTTAAATAAATTCACTGCTATAAGTAGTGCACAAAATAATTTAGATTTGGTCTACATATCCAAAAAGAATTCAAAATGCCATACTAATTTGCAACTTCATCTAAATAAATCTATACATTTTTCATATTTATGCAGTTGATGATATGATGAATGTTTATTTTATCAAATTGTACGCACCAAACAATTGGCTAATCTATTGCTGTACGGCACAGGTGTCAAACTCAAGGCCCGGGGGCGAGATCCGGACCGCACCATCCTTTTATGTGTCCCGCGAAGAGAAATCATGTGTGTTGACTTGACATGTTTTTTTGAAATTGTCTTCACAAGATATTAGATATTTCAAGCATTTGTTACCAATCCTTCCTTTAAAATACATGAAAAAAATTGTTGAACAAACTATTTACTGGCTTCTGATTTCAAAACTAGTGATCAGGCTAGTCACCACCTCAAGTAGTCGCTTGCATGATATTGATTTGTTTGGCACAGTTTTCAATGATGCCCTTTGTGACAAAATGTGTTTAAGTGATGTTATTCTATTTATTGTCATCCTGAGGGTTCAAGTTTGTGGGGTTTGTGAACTGTACAAAATTACAAAGGCCTTTTTAATCCCTATATGGAAAATGTTGTAATGTATTGCAAATCTACACACATTATGGTCACCCTAATGAGATCCAATGCATAATGCTATGAAAAAGTTTATGACCCCTTCTGAAATTCTTTTTTTTTTGGGGCGGGGGGGTAGTTTCCACTATATTGTTTTACTGTTCAATCCGGCACTTGCCAGGTTATGTTTATTGTTCCTTCTGCCATCTAATTGTTACAGAGCATTTAATTGTAATGCCTGTCACTATAAATTGCTGGCATATAGCAAACTGAACAAACATATATTTGTAATGAATACATTATATCATTTTCAGATAAATTAAGTGTAATTGGATTATCCACTGCATGTTCTCCTCTCATGGAACACTACTGTGCTAGGCACCTTGGTTTGGAATCACTGAATTTAGTTTTTTTTATTTGTTATTATTGAGTATAAAAGTTTTGAATTGCTTCTTTAGGACATGTAGACCAAACCTAGGTCCAAGAAAAAAAATATTTTGTACCTCTTATAGCTGCCACCATTTATTTTAACATATATTGTCCTGAAATGCTTAGTTTGGTTACATGAACTGGAAATAGGGGAAATGGCATGCATACGCATAAGATTATGAGCGTTGATTGAAACGATAAGCCACTAGGTGGCCATACCTCCTGTGCAAACAGTGACCTTGTTGCCACAGCCATATAATGTTACATCACATGAATGGACCGGCAACGGGTTTTTTACTCTAAAAGAAACGATAGTTTAATCAAACAAATTGGCATGGATTGTGGCCAGTCGCACAGTAAACATATGACCTAAGTCCCCCACACGCCTTTCTGCGCGACAATGTTCGCACTGGCCCTTTAAATTGTGAGCCGATTTTCAGAAAGCAACCACCTATAACAGGCTCAGCGATCCTCCCCTTGATGGATTATTTAACAGTCGCTCAGTCCCATGTCGCCATCTGCCAGAAGAGGAAAAATACTCTCTGAAGCACATGATACGACTTAGTTGTTGAAAAACAAACAGGCTGAAGGACTAAATGACGTTCAAATAAGTGGTGTGCGCAACAGGTGCGCCCCCATCCTGCAAGAAGACGCGCGCTCGAGAGCAGGTCACTTTCTAAATTGAAACTACGCATAATAATGGATTGACTTTGGGTGGATCCGGAGAGAAATTGAGTGCTCAGTGTGATGAACGGTTTCCAAACGCCGAGGTTATCCCCGCGGTGAAGCAGTCGAACTCAAGTGTGACGGAGGAAGAAGGAAGGAAGGAAGGAAGGAAGGAATCAGGAGGGGGCGGTGGTCGTCGCGCATCTTGCAGCAGCCATGGTCGTCGAAGGGGAGCGGACGCTGCTGGCCGCAAGGCAGGGGGACGTGCAAACTCTCAAATCGCAATTGGCATCAAAATCGCTCACTCGAGACGTGAAGGATTCACTGGGAGCCTCCCCGGTCCACCACGCAGCCCGGGCGGGCAAACTGGCTTGCGTGCGCTTCCTGGTGGAGGAGGCTGGGCTGCCCGGCCACTGTCTGGCCAACAACGGGGCCAGTCCGGCGCATGACGCCGCAGCCACCGGCAACCTGGCGTGCTTACAGTGGCTCTTGACCCAGGGTGGATGTCGGCCAGAGGTGAGTAGATGGCTACTGGAAGCACTTTAATTAAGGGCTCTTCTGTCATCTTCGCACTGGTTGTGTCAAACCACACTGAGATCTCAGATCATCAACTTTCAATAGAAAATTCTGCATGTGTGATAGTACCGTCTGGCCACAATCCCTGGACTGATTGGACTTGGAAGAATGCCCTCATACCGTGCACCACACCCATGTAAATTGCCCAAGCAGAACACTATGGGCTCAACAAGTAGTCTGCCGAAACACCAACGCTCTGATCAATTGATTTTTGTTTATTTGTTTTTTTATTTAAACCTACACAACATGGGTTTTGAAAAAGACTTTTCTCATAGTTTAATTTCAAAGCATGCATTTAAAAACTAGCTGCATGTTTCCATTAGTTAGAATGGCAACTGGAACGTTCGTAATGTGTTCAATGGCCCAGCATACCAGTGTAGTTTAATATTAAATTCTTGTTGGCTAATAATTAACAGGAACATACTTGATAAATCAGATGAATGGATGAAATCCAAATGTCTACTTTGTAATTGAATCATTTTAGTTGTATTTGTGGCATCTCTGTATTAAAAGTATTCTCTTCATTGTGACAGTGCAAGAAGTCATTGTGGCAAAGCATTCGTTTTCTATAGTACTTCTAACACATTTAGATACTGCACCGGTTGCCTTATTTAAAGTGCATTTTTATTTCTAGTCTGCGCACATAGAGCAAAATTTGTAGTCTGGGATTGTCTATGGGCAATGGCGATTTATCATGGTGGGGTTTTAGCATTAACATCTCTGACCTTTCAGATTATTTGTGGCTATTCACTTTATTTAAGGGGCCACACTTTTGGATGGTTGGTATATTGTGGACACGCTAGCGCTGCCACTATGTTTTGGTTCCAGGACAAAGACAGTTCCGGTGCCACCATTCTCCACCTGGCCTCCCGCTTCAGTCATCATGAGATCACAGACTGGCTGCTCAAGAGTGGGGAGGTGGACCCCGGGGCTGCCACTGACACAGGCGCCCTACCTGTTCACTACGCTGCTGCCAAGGGAGACCTGTCCTCGCTCCGACTGTTAATGGGGCACAGCCCAAAGTAAGAATAAGATGGTTTTATCTCTGCAGGGGGTTGTAAATCCTCTTGTTAGTCTTTTCAAAACAGGGGCTGTTGATGTGACTTGAATGGGACTTGAATGGACAATTTCCTCTGCAGTTTCATGCATCTTTTCTTCCTGTAGGGATTTCAAGCCAAATCTAAAAATGATCCATCTTGCCATGCTACTTATTGTGTACAAATCGAATTATCGTGCATTGAATATGTTCAGATTGAGCCGATTCATTGTTTAAACAGAATATTTGATTTGTAAAATTTGCATGTCAGAGTAATGGTTATATTTTTTCTGAAAAATCTAAATGGATTTATATAATTTAGAAAATATCACGTTACACTTTTCCATTGCTGAAATGCACAATATTCTTTCAAAACTACTTTAACGGGTCTACTGGATAGCTCGGTAACAGTGGCACTTCTTAGCTCAAACAAAATCCATTCCAGGATACTGGTTATTCTCTGACTTGTTTGGATTTCAAAACAATTTTTCAAAAAGGAAGTAATGGAGATGGAAATAATGCTGTGGGGTTTTGCTGCGGTGTTGTAAGCTACAGTTTAAAAAAGCATGGAAAAATTTGAAGAATCCTGGAACACCTTGAAGCAGGCTCCAAATAGCTGTAGCTCAGGGATGAGCCTGAACTCCCCGAGATCCTACTGTGCCTTTACAATCAGATAAAGCCATTCCCTTTTACTTTGTATTTGCTATCATTTCGTCTCCAAATCCTCCTCCATAAAAGCAAAAACAGATATTTTCGTTGTCACAGTGATAAATCCATCCAGTCTAACTGTGCGCATGGATGGAAATCTCTTTCTTTTGGTATTTTCCTAGATGTGCTGAGGTAGAAATGGCATTTGCGCCATTGTGGGAGTGAACACAGCAGCTTCTTTCCTGACCTATGGAAGCAGCTCCCCTCTTGACCTTTAAATTCAATGCAGGAGAGGCGTGCAGTCGACAAGCCAAAAGCTGACTCATTGGAGTCCGTGCAGGAGATCGAGACGTGCAAAATTAATTTAAATGAATGGAGTGCACTTGTATAGTGTGTTATCTACACCGGTGGTGCCCAAAGTGCTTTACAAAGCGTCACATTCACCCATTCACGCAAGCATTCATACACCAATTGGAAGCTGCCGCCATGCAAGCCGCTGCCAGGTCAGGTCCACTTGGAGCAAATTTGGGTTCAGTGTCTTGCATTCAAAAGGAATTGCAAGAAGCCCTCCACGTGCGGATGAAGGTGTGAAATTGGCACTTCGAGACCGCCTTTGAGACCCGATAGTAGGTCCGTGTGTGAGAACCTCCTCATCATAATTGTGCCGCGGTCATGGGGATGTGTTTAAAAATATATTGAAGATGATAAGATTAATTTGTTTGATTACCGTAATTGATTTCTATCATGGTTTGCAGAGAATGATGCACGCTGTCATATTTACGAATGAAATACGATGTCATCCATCACACATGTCGGCACAGCTCAGAATCTGTCTGCCTCGATCAAATTCACCAAAATTGCATGACACCACCTGCGCCACAACTTAGACCTACTTTTATCTGCTCTAATGTGTAGTGTATTTTCTGTCACAGAATTGTAATAGAAAACCCCCTCGATCCACCGGAACACCCAAAAACCCCAAAATTGCCCATTTCAACTAGCCTTGCCCTGGAACGAAAATGAAGATGCACCAGTTTCTAAGCCGAGCGCATGTGTGCCTGTCTCTAAAAATAGAGCCCTCTTTGTTAACTTTGATAAAGAAATATGCGTATGGTGACCGCTGGAGTCCTATTGAATGAATCTACTTAATTCATGTAACTTCCCATTTATGTATGAATTTCTCTTTTTGCATTTTATCCACTTTAACATCCTGTGACGATGTTGGCCCCTCCTTTTGACTAAGTGTCACCAAAAGCAAAACACATGGCCATAGTTAATCCTGAAATTCTCACTGGATATTCGCTGTTGCATGGTAGTTGAGGTCCAGCTCAAGTGCGGTCTACTTTTGAATAAGTGTTAAAACAAAAACAAAAAAAGCAAAATAGCCGAAAAAGCGAAACATGCCCAAAGTTAAGTTGATGATCGCTAAAATTCAGTCTTATAAGTATGATGGTGTCTTACTAAAGCTTACTAAATACTGTACACCGCTGACCCATATGACAGTGATTTGAGCTCCAAAGATCTGTAAAACATTCTGCTTTGTTTCATTAGGTTCCGATGAAGATTAATATTTGCGATGGGGTAAATACCGTCACCACTAGTGATGTGCTAAATAATCTAATAGGCACCATTAAATTTCCCCTGTCATTTGTTAGACCTGAAGTGAAATTCAAAATTGATACCTAAAAAAATTGCTGTACACGTGACTGGAGTCAGCATGTTGACTTTTTTAGTAAAGAAAAACAACAAACACACTCACAAAACTTGCTCGGAGGAAAGCGTGACGGTGTCTTGAAAGTAGTAAAAGTTACATTGCATTGTAGCTCAAGGAGAAAGCTAATAAACATATGTTTTGTTTTCACAGTTGATTCTTCTGTACTTTAGTAAACAAGTCAAGGCTGTTGCAAAAACACCAGAGTGAATAAGCTTTGAGGCTCACGCTGGCAAATGTACTTTATAGTCTGGCACTGGTCAGGCACAAGCTGAACTTTGCTTTTTAGATTTCAGTTTTGCAATCTAAATACTCAAATCCATTTGAGGGAAAAAAAAAACCCTCTTAGAGGTTTACGCCTGTTAAAAACATTGCAGCTTCCATGTGCTGCTTATGTAAGTTATCAAGAATGATTTCATATGCACTATGTAGAAAAGTGTTCAGGGTAGAAGTGAGGTTATTGATGTTGCTTGAGAGGGCCTGGCCACACACTCTCCGTTCAACTTCATCTCCAAAAGTCTTTGGGGTTGAAGTTTAAGTTCTACATCAACCAATACTGTACAAAAGTGTCTGCATGGACCAGTCCCTTTGTCCATATATCATACAGTATGTACATTGTATCTAACATCAGAAGGCGGATTTGTCGTTGTGCGATTGCCACTTGACAACTACTGTTCTTAATCAGTGCCGAGTCAGACCCGATCATGGTTTGCAGAGATAAGACTGGACTGAATGATTGCCATGGACACTGCTAACACATTAAGGCGGCTGAGTTATCCATTCAAACAGACAAACTCAGCACACAGAGAGTTCCAAACACCAAAACAGCACAAATCACACAGCTAACTTATCCCAATCAGCGGCCGGGTCCTATGTTGCTTCAGTAGGGTTTGAGTCGTGACACAGACACACTTCTTTGAGCCAGCTTACTGTAAAACATCAGAACCATCTGGTTTTGGCAAGAGAGTTGAGATTTTGGGTGGGGGCGGGGGTGGGACTTCAAAACAAAGCACTGTTATATTAGCAATTATCAGAGAACTTCAAGTGTTCAGTCTTGAAGTGTGAACCAAAGTTAAAATGTCAGTAATAGAAGCTAAAATCAGGAGGAAGTATAATGTTTCATGACATATTTGTGCAAAAACGACAATCAGAAACGAAAAGCAATAAACGCAACATGGCTTTAACTGCTATGTAGTCTGCATTTTAGTTTTGTTTACTACTTAGGGATTGCATGTCAGTGACGATCCACAACTACTAATATACAGAAATAGGAATGTGATGACACAGCACACTTTCTTGAACTGATTCAGCTTTGTTTGTCCTATGCTTTGCATGCTGTAAATGCCCAAAATGTATCCGTTCCAATGTTTTCTAATGGCACAGCTAGGTTGGTGCATAGCTGCTGAAACTTTAATGAGCCCCAGGGACACATAGCTCCCTGATAGCTAGGGCCCCATTCACTCTTCTCCCCCTCCCCTCCTTGCTGTTTGTCACCATCTCCCTAGCGACACACAGTAGCGCCAACCTGCGATAAGCTAATGAGGAAAGCAAATACGTTTGAATAGCCAAAGCTCAAAGTGGCCACTAGCATTGTTTGCAATGGAACTTTGCAGCTGTGAGATAAGCACTCTTGTTTCAGGATTTATTACAAGCACCAAATTTGTATCCATGAGTTTTAAGAGGCAATAGGAGGGCTCGGGCTTGTTCTAGTTGAGAAATTGCAAGGATAACATGACCCCTGTGTTACATAATCAGTTTAGTACCTGGCATTGTAATGACAGACAAACAAATCGCTGCTTAGAGCTAATCGTGCATATTGTGCATTACAGTTTGTGGTTCATTTTTGGGTGGTAGAATTTAACATTTAGTTTTGTTTTAAGAGTCAGAGGGTCATTGGCTTGCTTTATATTTTGAGTACGATACCAACAACCAAGCATGTAACATTCCACACATTAAAGCAGCACTGGGCAAGAATTCGACCTTAATAAATTTTTTTCAAAACTCCTTTTGATGAAACATTGACTTCCAAGTAATTGAATGGGACTTTTGTCATGCCGTCGGGGGGTCTGTATTGTTTTTACTGGCCCTAAGCAACTTTGAGGAGGATGGGAACAACCCTGGCACACACACAAAAATACAAATGTCCTGAATTGAACTTTAGAGCATACTCACTTCCTCCTTTCGCTATAAGGACAGGAAGTCGATTCAAACGTCTACACGCTATTACTGGGGTCATGGCAGAAGCCCCAAAACAAACAAAACAACAAAAGTATTGTTTGAACAAAGTTAGATTCATTACCCCTTCGCTATTCATCTTTCACACAGCCACTGGAAATAGAAATGTAATTCAGTCCAACTTGCAGGCCAGCGAGAGCTCAGGATTTCACGACATTACGCGTTGGCGCGCATGGGAAATGTGGTTGACTTTTGTCAAAACACTACCGATTTTTCCACACGGTGCTGCCATAATCAACAAAAACACAGTGTTGCTTTAATGTTGCGGATGACAACATTATCATAAAATAGGTCCATCTAAAGTAAAGGCAGAAAAAAACACCAACCATTGATTCATCCCAGGATCCACAGCAACATACTTCTACAGGCTGCCAAAATAATCAAGTTTTTTAATTAGTGATTTCAAGCTTTCATTTTCTTTATTCAGCAAGAATAAGGAAATAGGATCATCCGGTAGTAACTTGATAATGGCCAAGCACCTGTTGCTGCCACTAAATTGTTTTGAGCTGTGTTTGTAGTGTGTTGTGACTGCACAAAGTTTGAGCCATTCCAGGAATAGTTTGTTAGCTCCGCCAAGTACAGAGGCGAGACGTATTGTTTTGACTGGCATTTGTTGGTTGGCTAGTTTGTTAGCAGGATTTAGCAACTTAATAAATATCCGATGTGGAGTGATGGCAAATCTAGGTTAAAATATTCACTCGTTGCCATTTCACGGCTTCCCCATGGCTCAGAATGTCTGTGGTCTTACGTAAAATCACACATTGAATTTATTGTTCTAATAACTTGAAAGCAGGGGCGGAGCCAGAATGTGGCTAATGGGTGGGCGTGGAAAAATCCCAAAGCGTTCTCAAGCCAATCATGAGACATTCTTTGTCCATGGTCATTCTTGGTGGCCTCCTGTTAGTGGTACGTGCCCAGAACACCTCTTCTGGAAGGCGTCCAGGAGGCATCCTGATCAGATGTCCGAGCCACCTCATCTTGCTCCTCTTCAATGCGGATGACCAGTGGCTCTACTCTGAGCCCCTGCCAGATGACCGAGCTTCTCACCCCATCACTAAGGGGTTGCACAGTGGAAACCCGTCTACATAAAAGTATTTTGTGTCATTTTTTCATAAACCAGAATCTATCCTGCCTACTAATGGATGAACAAACCAACACAAAGACAGTGTTACATGATCTTTATACACCAATGTTCAAATAATGTCTTTTTCTCTTTGTGCCGTTTGAATCACAATGAAACAAACCCCACCCTGCCCCTGCAGCACCTTGTCATCCTCTGTGAACTAGGCCATTGTTCACAAATCTGTTGCACTGTTCTTTTTCACCTCTGCTAAGATGAAGCAGTTGATAAAAGTCTACGTTTGATTATGTGACTTCCATTTTACGACTCAGCCTGCACATCCAGTGTATTTAGAGTTTGTGTTTTACGAGTAGGCCGCAAGGCTTACAACACAACATCAAATTCCATGTATCTTGGTGGCGAAATTCCATTGCCAGTGAACGGGCATTCGCAACTGGAAAATTCCTTGATACGTTTGTTTGGACATCTGCTCTTATACAATTAGAACGAAGACCTCCAAACTGAGATTCATGCTGATGTTTTGTAGCTCTGGCCATGTAGCCTTTGGAGCAGATACAGTACATACTCATATCTATGTGTAACGCTGAAACGATTGCATTGATGATTTAAAATCAATCAATCAGTCTTTTTGTAGCCCTTGAGTAGAACAGATGTGACCTCATATTCAATTGGTGGCTTGTTCGCCTTTCAACGCTTGTGAATTAAAGCCTGCAGGCTTACAGACTGTGAGTCCCCAGATAGCCATTGTGCACAAAAGCAACAGGTAGTAGTATCATGGATTTGAGGCACAATGTAGAAAGTCTTCAAAGGTAGAGCTGTAGCTTCTGAAAATGTGCAATTTCCATATTTGGATATGCAATACAAATCAAATGTACTAATCTTTTGCTAAACAAGGATACAAAATATACTGTGGTGATACCGAACGTGAATTGAGCAATTCTCAGGATGCGATTACATATCAAGTCAATACGGTTTGCATAGACAGGGCTGAATCTGTACAGCTACACTAGAGACAAACGGCTTCGGGAATGAGCTTCCTTCATCACATGCACGCCAGGTTAAAAAGTGGAGAAACAATGTCGGACAGAATAATCATTGCAGTCTGTGGGCACCAAGACTTGTACAACACAGCCAGCTTCCAATACAAGCCAAAAAGAAGTGGGCGTTGGCTACTTGGCCTAGCTGGTAAGTAAGTGCATGGACTTGGAGGTTGCAGCTGTTCAACCAAGTTAGCAATAGTTTGAGACAAAGAACCATGCCACCTGAATGAGTGGCGATGTTCATGCATTTTTTTGTGATGTTGTAAACATTACATGTTATATTTAATGTTTATCAGTGTTTCTTTTGAAGAATTTTTGGCTGTTTAAATGGCTTCTTCCAATGCATTTTCGCAATGAATTCGAGTCGAGTGAATTAGAATAAAAATACAGTTGTCTAAATAGACATATGTTGCTTCATCTGATCGAATCTGTGATGGAGTATTGTTTTGTTCAGACTTGCTGATCGACCACAAAAATCCTGATCGCGTAAAGCCATATTTTAACATTTACCTCAAAGACTAAACCGGCATGCTGGGTCAGACTAGACCACAAATAATCGTAAGCAGCCTTGTGTGTTGCATTTAGACCGTACATATGCTTATCCGCGTGTAGCTTAAATGTAGGGTCTTTAGTCAGTGGCGAGCTGGCCTTGAGCTCCATCCTATCAAGTGGTAGCTTGACTGGGTCAGGTTTGCCTCGACAGAAGGAGCACCGCCTTTCACTTTTTTCATCTGGTCTGTGGCTAGTCATCACATACTCGGGCCACCTTCACCAGTGGTAACCCTTCATTAAGCACAAAGCCAGTCTGGCAAAGCCACTGGAGTGGTAATCCTCTTAGGAGATGCGTCGCTCATTTGTCAGTGTCCAGATAAAGCACAACTTTATAGGATTTAGTGGGGAAGTGCCTGGTCACTCACTGACCTCTCTGTGTAGGACAAGGATAAATATAAGGTATGGGATTTTTCTTGGGATGCTTGGCTAGGAGCCTTAGAAAAAAAGAGGAGGGGGGGAGCGGTCACGATTTGAAGGGTCATAGATAGCTACTTAAAACAAAAAACTGCAGTTGTTGCCATAGACACAGGGTTGTCTTGACATAAGAAGATGAATGAAAATTTGGTCAGTTCAATTCTAGTTGTGTACAAACTATGACCTAAGCGTGCATCTTGGGGTTTTTTTTAGCCCTCACACAGCTTTCCTACTGTTTGTTTTCAGAGGCTCTGTCTAAGTGTTTTGCATTGTCATTTGAATACCAAAATCTTCACCTAGGCCTTAAGATGATTGCTGACACAAGATTTAACAAACAAGCTGTGTGTGGTGAAATGACTTCCAAACATTAGGCATTGTATGAACATTCTTTGGTGAATGAGCTGTTGTCTCAAGTCAAACAAAGTCATTGATCAGTTTTTGTTTGCAACGATGTTTTGCCATATTGTATAATACATTATATATTGCTACGATTATCAGAGGTGGGCATTCCATCAGACCGACGGACCGGCCCGTCAGTCCGTCACTGATGGATGCCTGTTTTGCTGACAATTAGTAAAATAGTAGGACAGTTAGCAAAATAACACAGGATATTGTACAAACCCTTATAGAGGCTGGTGGAGGAATCCATATTTTTGGGGGGGGGGATCTGGAAAAAAGATGCCAATACACAACTTGATTTTCACTATTTGACTCACTATGGTGTCAGTCGAATTGTCCAACCTTCTGAAATCATAATGGACACTCCCATCTTTTCTTCATATCGCTGGTGTCGGGCCAAAACCTTGAACCTCTGAAATAGTCACTTTCCAGGAGACCCTGAAAATGTCAAGTTTGTTCCACCATTAGCATTGCGTTGTGAAAAAGAGCAAGCCTGCGGCCTATAGTGCTAGTTATAGCATATGAGGTCATTATAGCGTAACCAGAAGTATAAATCTAATAGTAGCTGGCACTAGCACAATATTGTATTGCGTGTTGCTCCACAGATTCTCTGTTCCTGAAAAGTAGTAGTACAAATGTCTTGTTGCCAAAACTGTGTTGGAAAAGACAATGGCTGTTGAAGCTTCCCACAAATCCAGTTCCCTTAGTAGACTGACAGAACTGCTGGTTAAAGTCGAATGCCAAATAGGTTAAAAGGCTTAATTAAACATTTAGGCCTGTATTAACATTTCCTTTGTTCTTGTTAAATGGATGAAGAGAGGACAGCCTACAAAGTACATTTATATCCGCGAGCTTTACAATCTGACCTGCACAAATCTTAATTTAACCTTCATCTTCTCTCCTCCCGCTATAGTTTTATCAACTCCCAAACTAAGAATGGTGCCACGCCGCTCTACCTGGCTTGTCAGGAGGGCCATTTGGAGGTCATCCAGTACCTGGTCAAGGACTGTGGAGCTGATCCACTCATCAGAGCCAATGATGGGATGACACCCCTGCACGCTGCTTCCCAAATGGGCCACAACACTGTCATTGTCTGGCTGGTATGCACGGATGGAATTATCTTGCCAATAAATCAAGCTAGTGTATTAATAAATCCACGGATTCACACACTGTTTTCTAGTCAAATCTAGTGAACAGTTTCACGTCTTTTCTTAAAAGAACTTGAATCTGGAATTGTTGTGACAGTATTTTAAAATAAGACCACAAGTGTTTCTCCAGATGAGTTTCACAGAGATCAGCCTGATGGACAAGGATGGCGATGGGGCCACAGCGATGCACTTTGCAGCCAGTCGCGGTCATGCAAAAGTTCTCAGCTGGTTGCTGCTGCACGGTGGCGAGATCGTCACTGACAACTGGGGAGGTACCCCCCTCCATGACGCTGCAGAGAATGGTGAACTTGAAGTGAGTGCTTCTCTTATTTTCCCTCGTGCAGTTAAATAGTGTAGAAATAAAGGCCTTGTTCCTTCTTGCACAAGTACTGTATGTGTACATTGAGCTAAAAACAAAGTCAGATTTTTGGTCTGATCATTCGCACGCACACTGTCACATTGGATTTCACACATAACCACCATTTTTGAATCATTTGGAACCTTCTACTATGACTGCCAATCCGCTCTGGTCACATGCATGATGTATTTAACATTATTAGTCTCTTATAACACTGTGGAACTTCTGAGGTTGAACACAATCTGTTCCAAAATATTTATTTGTATTTAGAAGCAATTTCAATGTAAAATGATGGATGTTGAATCCATACAGTCCACTGTCAAACTGTTGCCATTTTGAAATGATCATTTGGAAAACGTTAACATTTGCAGAGATTTATACTAATAAAGTGGAGCATATCGATAGCATATTTGATCTAAATCTTACCATGTTAAATCATTGTTGATAATTATTGTGAGACATCATGAACATGATCAGTGTCTTCACATATTAAACACATAATTCCTGGTAATTTTAGCAAATGTTATTTCAGAAGTGTGTATGAAACTGGTCGCCCTTCACATTAGTCAGTCCCAAAGAATTAGCTCTCAATTTCAAAAAAGTTGATGACCCCTGCCCTAAATACTCTCAAGATCAAATCATGCATAATTTGTACCTAACCTCACGTCATGTCTAATAACACTTGGATCAAAAATAACCCAGTTTGGGTAAAAACTACGTTGGTCAATTTGACCCGACGTTCGGGAGTTAGGGGGGTGGTGAGGTGGGGTGTTGGGCTATGTTGTTTTGTATAAAACAACACAAAAAAGTTGGCTCAAATTGACCCAAGTAATGGATTGGTCCATTTTTTTACCTACATTGATACATTTTTTTACCCAACTGTTTTACAATGTAGCATTATGAGAGTTTGACTACTGAAGTTTTGTATGATTTAAAGCTTGTATGAATTCTAAAGCGTTTCCACTGTACAGTATGTACAGTATTTGCGAATAATATTTCAATTTAAATTGACCTAAATGTGACTTGTCAATCTTTTTTACCTGACACCTGTTCCAAGATCAAATCTCTTTTGTTAACAAGAGAATGTTAATGTGTTACAAGTTTATGGTTTTCCTTTACACAATAGACGAGATAAAAGGAAAACATTGTACGGTAGTCCCATCACACTCCTTAATATTGTTGAAAGAAAGATGAACATTGGTGAGAAAGGAACCTTTGCAAAAAATGTGTTTACGTACCAAGAATTTTAAACTAAGATAAAGAGTATGACCTCTCGTGTGATCAACAATTAAATGTGCTTTGAGGGGTCTTGAGGGGTCTTTGTGTAAGAATGAATATTTACTGTTCAGACAGCCTCAGAGGCACCTGTCAGTAATAGAATTGCATACTAAAAGCTCCAACTGCATTCAACTAATGTATGACTCGTCCCTCCACAGTGCTGTCAGATTCTGGTGGTCAATGGAGTGGATCTGGGCATCAGGGACCAGGATGGCTTCACGGGGGCTGACCTGGCTGAATACAACGGACACTTCCAGTGTGCCAAGTATTTGCGCACTGTCGAGAACATGGTGAGCAATGACATGAACCTGAGACTTCTCTTTCCACGACTTCGGGTTCAAGCATAGAAAAGGTCTGAATGAGGAATGCGTATACCAACTAACAGATGTAAGATTTACCCTGCTGCTTTGAATGGCATGTCATGAAAACATGACATCGTTTCTTATATATCTTATATTATGTACAACATATACAAATTAAATTACATTGTATTGTTATCACAGAAAAGCAATGTGTATATTTTTCCAGGACAATATATCCCATATCCAAGTAAGAATGCTGTCCTTTTTAAAAGGAATACTTTGTACAATTCAAGAAGGCCCGAGGACAAAGTTTAAGTTGGATAACTGCTGTTCATACTGTGATAGACTAGGACTCAATGTTAAAGAAAGAAGCCTGCTGATTATTATTGATGTGTAGAAACAGTGTTTTCTGACGCCTGTGGCCTAAGCCTACATGCTCACTTATTAAGCTGTGTTTGTGACATTAGGACTGTTAAGAAATCCTGGAGGAGGTGACTGCATTTTAATGCATTTCAATGTGCTGTTAACATCAATAGTCAAACACAGCGGTATACAAACAAGTTTAAAACTGTCTTTCAACTTCAGCAGGATACAGTGAGTATTTCACTATCACAATGCAATATTCAATGTTGGGCTCCTGACATGAAATAGACTGGAGTGAAATGGATTTCTTATTAAAAATAACACACGGCCTAGGATTTACACCCTGAAAGCTGTCTTCCTTGTGTGTGTGTGTGTGTGTGTGCGCGTTGTCAGCACTAATTGGGCCAATGGGAGCTCTGCTCGTACAGGTCGGAACAAGGGTGTATTCAATTAGGACATTTTCTATGATCTCATTTGTTCTATCAACAGCACAAATGCAAAATTCCATTTCATTAAATTTTGTACTACATTAGGAATCGTCATATTACCTATAAGGCCCGCAGGTGCCACAACCTACACTACAGAATATGCCCACCAGGGCCAAAATGTAGCATTACAAAACATGTGTCAGCTCAGTGCAAGTATTAATGCTTGAGTACAGCAACCCCCAAGTGGCAAGTTGAATAAGAACTCTTCTACCGTCGGTTGTGTATAGGAAACATATTCCCCCTCTTGTATTGACTGCCATTAGGGACAGAGAGCCAAGAGTGTGTGTGATGTGGGAAAAGCAGAGGGCTCCAGAGCCTCTCTGATCACCTGTGAGATGTTTCAGTAGTGTGGAGTGATTAAATCCACATGGTGGTTGTGCTATATATATATTTTTTTCAGTGTATTTAATTAGAAGGAAGCGTTTGGTGAATAATATAAACTTTTTGATTCTAGGATAGACTTTCAGCTTTAATTTAAAATGTTTCATCAAAATATGGCATTTACAGCAATTTATAAAAACCTTCAACCAAGAAGCCTATGAATTGAATAATTGTTTGTCTGCTGTCAATACAGAAAAATAATGTTTGCATCCTTCAACAGAGTGTGGAGCACCGGGTTCTGTCTCGGGACCCCTCGCTTGACCTGGAGTACAAGGAACCTGAAAACAAGCAGCAGGATTCAGGTCTCTCGTCCCCGAACACCACCTTGCCCCCTACTAGCCAAGCGGCCCACTTTGACATTAGTTCACCTGCCAGCTCCTTGTCAAACTATGGCTCGGCCAACTCCAGCCAGTCCAGCACCGGGGAGAAGAGGAGCAGCTTAACAATGTCTCGGGGCCCACAGCTGAACACAGTCGCACACGCAGGTCAACTTTTATGCTAATACAAATTATAATCTTCTTACATTTCATCTCCACCTGCTTTCAAAGGTTACCTGAGGTGAATTTAACTTCATTCAAAAATATGCACCACTCACCAAAGATAGACTAAGAAGACATATGCTATTGATTCTCAGAAATTCTGAGCTCAAACGTGGACTCTTGTTTATGTACTTGTATTGAACCTCAGGCAAAATCTTGAACTAGTTTGCCTTTGTTTATTGTAATTGAAAGGTGCAATACCGGTGCTGCTCTCTAGTGGACAAACAATAGACTGAGTCTTCTTGAGAGGTCAATTTAGGAGTGGTTAAGATTTCACGGAATCGAGTTTTCTTGCTCTTATCATGTTCTGGTTCAATTAATTCAACCTTGAATTAGCCTCCTTTAAAATATGGCAACAGTGTACATGGGAATGAAATAAAGGGTCTGTTTCTCTGTTTCAGGTGCATCAGAGACAGCCATATCTGACATGCAAGCATACATGGACATGCTAAACCCAGACATCGACCCAGACAGGCCCAAGAAGAGTCACGACTCTGTTTCGACACCGCCACCACCACCCACATATCCACCCCCGCCTCCCCCACATTCTCCTCCGCTGCCCCCGCCACCCCCGGGCTATCCAGCACCGAAGCCCCCTGAGGAGGCCACATCGGCAGAGTTTCTCAAAGTGAAAAGCAACTTGCGCCACGTGGATGGAAACAACAAGAAGAAGGAGGTAAAGACATTATTGGGGAAAAAATTGGGAAAAAAAAAACTTCATCTATATGGGCAAAAGAAAGGGAGACTCTTAAAGGAAGTAAAGACAGGTGAAAATTCTTCTTATGGGAAGACTTTCTTCAAGATGTTGGAGTGTGTCTGTATGTCACGTTAAATTGTTACTTTATCCAAAAGAGGAGTTCTGAGGCTTACGAGCTCTATTCCACTAGTTGATTCCAAAAGCATTTGATCGCGTTGAGGTCTGGACGGGTCTCACATTCCAACCATGGTTTCATGGATATCTTGGTTACATAGAAAATAAAGAATAAAGGACAACTAAGGGCTCAAACTCAACTTGATTAATTATTTAATTAGTAAAGCATTTTTTTCAAACAGCACTTCTATTAAAAGAATGTATTCTGAATATACATAGATGGATAGATCTATATCTCAGGCGTCAGTCAGTGTATTGTGTGACAACCATTTGCCTCACTCGGTGCAATACATTCATCGCACAGGTGTGCCTTAGGCGGCTCACAATAAAAGGCCAATTTAAATGTCCAGTTTTACTGAATTGGGAATGTCCGGAAGGGGGTCAGAAAAGAAGTCAGTATCTGGTGTGACCACCACACGCCTCTCGTAGTGCAACACAACCTCTTCGCATAGAGTTGATCAGTTGCACCATCGATGCATATCCATCACCGTCGTTGTTGCAGGAATCTGTAAAGCGTCCCTCCAAGCTGAAATCATTCAAGTTCTTGCATGGCAGGCCTTAGATCTTTTAGTTCAGCTCATGAAAAATGGGGGTGAAATAAAAGTATCGCATTAATATTTTTGTTTGGTGTAGCTAAGGGATGATGGTAGAGTGCATGCAAAGTATCCAAGTAAGTACACATTTTGTCATGTCATAATTTGTTTGGAGCCGATGGCTCCCAAAGAAGACGGCCTGAGTGATTGGGCTACATTTGTCACTAGCTGCCATTTCCCCTTGTGCCTCATCAGTTGGACTATTGCTCTTGTGTAACAGTGGTCACAAAGACGTTATTGTGTTAGCATGGCTCACAAGGCTAATGAAGACGCTCATTAAAGAGCCAAGTGGAGTTGGCACACTGTGCTCACTGTGATGAGTATGAACTCAATTAGTGTAATTAATCTGGCCACAGATCACTCAACAGCGTGCTTAACAGGTAAAATCAGCATCAACACTATGAAAAGTTGGACGGAATTGCTTTGGTCAAGTGATTTATCGCTCAGGGCTTATTATACTTTGAAACAAACACCCTTTTAGTGAGAATCTCTCACTTATTGAGGTGTTTATCTCCTTGGCACCTGGTATCAGTGTATAAAGCCTGACGAATCGTATGACCAAGTTTGCTTCATCCATATAATTGATATGGATCCAGGGTTTTTTTGTTTTGTTTATTTTTTTTAAGCAGAAAACCATTCATTTAAGACAAAAAGAACAAGGCTATGTGTTGTAATTCATTCCATGATCATTAAAGCGGAAAACAACCCAAACATATTTTTTTCAAGAATATGTTCCCAGCAGGCCCACTAGTTGGAACATGGCATTCTGATTAATGTTGAGTTTGTGGAATAAGAGTTGAGCAGAAAAATTCACCCGTTTTTAGCCATCTCAGGTGGCGGCCATTTTGTCATTTCTGTTGACTGACAGTGACATCACAACTACTCAGGGCTCAGGTAACGACTAATCACGGCTCAGCTTCAGAAAACAGGACAGCCGTCGTTACCTGAGCCCTGAGTAGTTGTGATGTCATTTCATCATCAGTGATGTCAGTCGATAGAAATGACAAAATGGCCGCCCCCTGAGCTACCTAAAATCGGGTGGATTTCTCATATTCCACAAACGTAATATTTATCAGAATGCCTTGTTTCAACTCGTGGGTTTGCATGGAACATATTCTTGAAAAAAATATGTTTGGGTTGAATTCCTTTTTTGGTTTTGCACTGATGTCAGTTAGAGGTAGTGAAAGTGTCCTGACGCTTAAGACCGTCTCCAGGGTGAGGTGTGTGTGTCTTGTGTACATGAGTTGGGTGGGAGGGAGGATTTTAATTAGTCTCACTCCTTCTCCTCTTTTTACCCCGAAGACCAGCCGAGCCGAGACTTCATTAACAATTTAACCTAAGCCTCTCCTTGGGACTGCGTGTGCATGCACGCACACATCATATGTACACAATGTGAGCGTGCACAATAAACATAGTTACTAAAAAGTATTTATAGTATTTATAGTAACAGAACCGCTTAGGTCATCCAGGTGATCAGATGAATTTGCAGATGAAAAGAGCTTCAGTCACCTCATTTGCGTTGGCCTAAGTCAAATGTTTTGAGTGAGTCAGACAAACAAATGACTGTTTTGCCTGTCACAATTATACTTCTTTGGAGCTTTACAGCTGTTCAGAGTCGATGGACTTTGACATATGTGATAAGTACATTTCCTCCTATATGGACTGTCCTGTACAAAGTACTGAGCTTTTTATTATTATCGGGCGCTACGATGAGAAAGCGCCGGGGTGCTTTGTGCTTCACATAACTGGGCAAGTAGGCCAGTGGTTGCGGAGTGCAGGCCACTGGTGACATCATCACTTACCGCAAGGCCGGCCCATGAGGTTATTGATGAGGCCTTAGCGTAAAGTGAGACGGGCAGGTAGAGTGACAGGTGTAGCGCTGAGCGGAGAGAAGAGATGACGCTCTGGATCTGGTGACAGCTACTTTCTGTGCTTTGCTGGGCTTTGTGGCCGAGGCTCTGTCGAGACTACAGAAAAAGTCCAGGAGACACTAAAACGCCAAGGTAAGGTGTTGACGACCGAGAGGACTTTGTGGTCGTAAAGGCAGCGGCGAGGTTGCACAGTAAGCTTTAGATTTGATTATCTTTGCTGGTGTTTTTAAATTGCAGGATTCCGATTTTTAGCAGATTAATAGACACTGAATGTGTCGCGACTTTGTCACGATGTTTAAATGGTGCTTGCTGGCTTTACTGCATCAACTGGTTGTCGTGAGGAATAGTTGTTGGTTCTTTTGGAATAAAACTGCTGACTTATTCACCGCCTTTAACATTATTTGAGGTAACAACACAAGTAAATGTGCTATTGAGCCACTGTGGAATCAAGAAAGACATTCTTATCTTGTCTTCTTATCTTATAGAAAACAGCGACCGGGTAAAGTTATGCAATGCATACAATCAAGTACGATACTGCATGCAAAAGAAGGCCGTCGCTGTGTTTCTATGTCTTGAGATGTGAACGATGTGTGGTGGGGTTGGGTTGCGGTGGGGTGGTGCGGTTGTTCAAAAGGTTTGCTGTTGTCGGTCCATCTCCCTGGAGGCTGCTAATCAAACCATCCATCTGTGGACGCCGCTCACATTACCATCGCGCCTCCCCGACGACCGGCCAGTCAACAAAAGTTACCAGGCTCATTCATCAGAGTTCTGAACGAGACACCGCTAAAAAAAAAAAAAAAAAGACAGAGCTCAGGGGTCACACTGTAAAAAAAAAAGTTTGTAGAAATTACGGTAAAAACTGTTAAATAGCAACAGCCAACAGCCATAAAATCTAAAATTGTATGTCACCGTAGTAAATACTTTTAATTACTGTAAATCAAGAAATAATACCAAACATTAATTTTTACAGTGGTAATATGTAAAAAATACTTATACTACAAGTGAAAAATAAAAAACTTTGAGCAAACGATTAACTCAACACGTTTCCTATATTTCTCATCTTATTGTAGAAGGTGGATAGTTACCTGAAGTAAAACTCATTAGCATTCATGTCACCATAAATTAAAGTCCTACATTGTCTTTGTTTAACTCCTAACTTATGAACTTCTTCTTACACTTGTGTGACCATCAAGAACATTCAACAAATCGCCTATAGAATGAAAAATGGCTTTATGTTGTCAACTCTTTGACCCTGTCATAAATGATTTCTTTATTTATCATTTTTGAGGGGAAACGATTCTAAAATCAACGGTTCCACGACGTCTCCAAACTGGTGTGCGGTTTGATTTCATCCGAAACCCAAAGAAGAAGAATGAAAACAGCACAAAACCTGTAATGAATGTTTTTCAGTGAACAGCCCCAAAATGGAATTAGGGCTACCAATTGGCATAATAATAATCCACTGCAAATTCATTTTGAATATTTTATTGAGACTTCAGTATGTGATCTTTACGACTGCAGGAGATACTGTAGATGTCAGTGAAAGTGAAAGTCCACTGTGGCCCTGTGGTATGCGCCTACTTCAATCTGTGCATAAATTCTCAAGCTGCCGATGTCGTGTGGTTCTACCTGAAATACAAATGCCGACAGGGCACTGCAGCTGAATACAAGCCTTGTTCAGTTATTAAAATAAAGCTGCTTTGTCCACTGAAGGGTGCTAATCTGGAAAGAAAAGCCATTAAGCGCTGTGTTGTCCAAAACCTTCAAGCAGAACTAATACTGAGCAAAATATTGTATGCAAAAAGTCGACTTGCTTTTCCTTTTAGTCTAATAGTGAAATGTGAAACACATTTGCATTTGAACAATTTTAAGATAACTTTATGAAATATAGATGTGGCTTAAATTCTTTCTTTCTTTTTTTGTCTCTGTAGCAGCTGACGGTGGGAGAAAGCCAAGACAAATTACGGCGTGTTGACTCCAACAGAAAGTCGAGGAGCTTCAGTAAGCAGCCGAGCACTGGGGACTACTACAAGACCCTGGGGAGTGACGCCGCCGAGCTCCGTGGGAGCAAAGTCATGGCACCAAAGGAGGAGGTAACTGTCACACGGTTAGCATGCTAGCCCCTAAATACAATTACTGTATGCACTCGTCTATTTTTAAAGAGGATGGGAATGAGAAAATGGCAAAGTGTTACAGATCATCAAGTCATATCGTACAGTGTCTGTCTCACCTTTCTTTGAGTGTCACGGAATAGCCTCTGAGAACTTACAAGTGTCAATTTAGATTGCTCTGATGTTTTGGCGCTGATTGTACCATGGCATGCTGTGGTGCATCGAATCCCTTTTTAGTCAGCTCAGCATTCACGGGCAAGTTCTGAGGGAATTGCAATTGTTATTTTACTACGGTTTCGAAAAACATGTTGATTCCATTTGATATTTTGATATTGGGTAAATGAATGACTCTGCGAGCCTTGAAGAAACATTTCTGCAATGAGATTTAGCTTGATGGCAAACTGTTGGCATTAGGTTACCGTAGCAATATTTGCCTGTGCATTATGCCACTCGGCTGGTTACGTAATCGTCCGCCCTGAGCTTTTTGTTTGCCACATGATGCAAACTGCCCCCTCATTTCCATCTTGAGCCTCCAGCTTGCTGTTCAAACTGTCAAACAAGCTACAATAATGGAACACACGTGGACAATCGACCCATCAAGGGCTTAGCTCAAAGTCACCATGGCTTATGAAAGGATAATAGCACTGACTAATATTTGGAATTCATGTGGTAGCTTGCATTATAAGTGGCAGTTTCCAATTTGTTTAATTGTTCAGAGTTTCTTTCTAGGTTGATATTTAGAAACAAATACTGTATGTGAGTTCATACAAAAACAGAAATAAAAAACGATTACAGGCAAATAAGTAAAGGCTGTCACTGTATGTACCATAGTAAAAAAATGTTTTAAATAGGATTTCCAACAAATATGTTTGATAGTAGGGCTGCACAATTAATCAAATTCAATTCGACATCGCAATGTAGGCAATTTTTAAATCACAAAGGCTGCAATTTGGGGGGGGCTGCCTCATTTAAATAAAATAGGGTTCATTTTTATGTACATGTATATTTCATTTGTTTATTTCTTTCTTCGGTGTCGAGATAAGTTGAGTGCTTAAGAAGTGGACAGACGGATCGGTCCGTCGGTCAGACGGAAAGCCCACCACTGATGGTTACGGCAAACCCGCTTAACTTGAATACATTGATTTCGCCGCTGCGTTTTCACTTGATTTTCTGTCTCTATGCTGAAAATGCTACCGTGTATGGCATACAGTTTGTACCAATAGTCATCCATCAATCTGATGGATGGCTGCCCTCTGGCTTCAGGTGCGAGGGGCTTACTGATAGTCCAATCATACGTATATACGTGATTGGTCGTTACCTGAGCCCTGAGAAACTGTGATGTCATTTTCAGTCGACAGCAAGTGGCAAAATGGCCGCCTTAGAGAGGGATAAAAAAAGGGGTGGATTTTGCAGTTTAATTCACATTTCACAAACGCAATATTAATCAGAATACAGTGTTTATACTCGTTGGGCCGCATAGAACGTATTATTGGAAAACACATTTTTGACTTGACATCTCTTTAAAAGACCACAAGTCAATATTTGATAAGTTAACAACACTAATTGAAGTAGATAAACTGTTTTTCATATTAATCCATAGTTCACTTGCCCATGTTTGAGCGTAAGTGTAACCTATAAAAGCAAAATATTTATGTATAATAAATATGAGATTGTTTCTTGTAAAACAGATTAATTTATTGCTTGTTTTTGTAAAAGAATATATACATGGGAAGAGGATTTTGAGAAAGATAATTGCATATTAAATCGCAATTAGATTATCTTTCAAAATTGTTAAGTCCTAGTTGAGAGTATGAATTTATTTTGTAAAATGACGTTTCAACACATTATTCATTAAATTATTATTATATATTATATATATATATATATATATATATATATATATATATATATATATATATATATATATATATATTATATTATGAATATTCGAAACCTTTTTTTCGGCAACTATTTATTCATTCATTTTAATTTATTTTTTCAACAGCAAGCTACTTCTAAGTAGACACTGTTCACAAACCTTGAAAGAGCAGGACGTTCCAATGATGATCATCATTCAAATTAGACCCAACAGAAAAAAAAAAAAAGATTTAAATACTTTAAAATCAAATGCCTAAAAGCAACACATTCAAGAAAATCACATATATCGTTGAGTTGACTTGTTGCCACATACCTCCACAGACAACCGAACAGGGTCTGTCAAACACAATCATCTGTCTCTGGAGATGTATTACTATAATCTCATGGGAATCAGGAGTGGGGGTGCTGGGCTGATATGGAGGATAATCCCCTTTGAGCCAATTACAGCCTCAGAGGGGCCCCTCCTGGTCTCAGAGGCGTCTTAGCAGATGGGTCGGCTAATCAGTGGCACGTGCCGCCAGGCCTCATCTGGACACTAACCTCCCCCAAACTCCCTGGGGAGGCTTGAAGAGTAAAGGGGGGGGGGGGGGGGTCCCATGATGGGCACGCGTTTGAAGAACACAAAAGGGGCGGGGCTGATTCTTTGTCACGGTCCATTAACTCGCTTCCAGCAGGGTTATTGCACGCTTTCAGAGCGTGTCAGACGCGTGTAATGTGAAGGGGTGCGGTGGGCGTGGGGGTTAAAGCACTATCGCTTACAGCGGCAGATGGCCCGTGCCCAACTGTTTAGCCTTGGTGTTTCCCCTGGAGAGTGGACCATATTAGCTCTGTTATTGTGTCTGTATCAGTTGATTAAATACAGCAGAGGGAGGAGAACTCAAACAGGGACGCGTACAGCTGTCACTATCGGCAATCTGTGCCAGAAATGGATGTTCCCTCACCCGAGCAGGTGTTTAAACAGGCATGCCTATGCACTCCGGAAACAAAGAGTTTTTACATGAATTGTTGGTAATGAATGGATGATTATTTCAAATAGAATTTTTAAATCATTTTTTTGTGCCATAAATTACTGTTGATTTTTTTTTTTTTCAGTCATTGTGAAACTATTGGAAGTAAGCACAGAGGCATTTCACTAAGAATTTTGACTAAGGGTGGATTTACACTAGTTATTCCCAACCAGGGTGCCGTGGCACACTCATATAGCGGAAAGACCACATAGTGTGCATGCGAGAAATTTTCCAAATTCACTCAATTTTTCCAAAAATGAATGAATTGAATTATCAATTATTATTAAAAACATCATACTGTATACTGTATTTGTACATCTATTTATGCCCGTAATTACATGTTGCCAGTATAAATAGATGTACTATATTTGCCAAGAACAACAATTAAATGCCCTCCCATAAGATGGCAGAATGTACAATAAACCTGTGTATCCACCTGTTGTGTTCATTTAAACAGGCCCAGATTTCACACTGAGTAAATTTGTGAGTAAATTGAGACGGGCTCATCATTATATGTCTTCATACTGTAGTACTTTTTGTGTGGTGGTGTGCCATAACGTAAAATGGGTGCCTTGGCTCAATAAAGGTTGGGAAATGGTGATTCACATAGCATGATTTCTTTTTCATCCACTCTGTAAAGATGACAACATTGTCAAAACGATCCCTGTTCACGCGAACCTTGTCAAAGAATAGGTCCCCGCACAAAAAGTTCTCTGATCAGTTGTCCAAGGCGTTTCCGGGAAAAACGATTGATGGTTTCCCTCCTTTCCATTGGAATAATCTGAAAAATGTGATAATAGCATTATTCAAGTTATGAATACATAAATAATACATTTATCAACGACAGTATGGGTTGCAATCAGTTTGGGTCGCACGGTATAATATCACCAATAATGGCTATACAATTCTACGCTCAGGGCTCAGTTTTATTGGAGGAACCTGCCGATGGCTCCGCCCCAACATCTGAAAATGGCACCACAGAGGAAACCGTCCCAGCACCACCTCCGCCACCGCCTCCTCCGCCACCACCACCTCCTCCTCCTCCTCCTCCCCCCCCAAGCAACCCGACGCCAACACCGCCCACACCTCCACCGTTGCCACAAGACACACCGACAACCCAGAATGACTCTGCAAACAACATCGCCAACAAACAGCGACGTGCATCATCCTCATCAGGAAGTGAGTTTCCCGTGACCCCCAAATGCCCTCCTGCAATTGAAAGAGGAGGGGAGGCATACATTTGCAAACAACTTTTTAGGAAGATGTTATCACTTTCTCGTAGCCGTTTCTTTAAATCCATGAATTCTAGTGTGTCAAGTTCACTTGTGTTCAGTCACATTTCTTAAGAAAAGGATCTTTAAGGCAGCCCCAAATCTCTCAAGGTATGTTTTGAGCCGAACACTACAATCCTGAATAATTCATCTCAAATTGATGATGCAGGGCTACCATTACCCTGTGAACGGGTTTAGTGTTCAGCCATTTCCTTAAGTGCCTCAGTGTGTTAGATGCTGCTGACTGACTGTGTACAGCAAGTCGAAAAACGGTGTCTCAACAAACAATTGATTTTACTAACATTTAAAAAACGAAATAAATATCAACATATTTTCTAATACTGTAAGACTGTGTGTCATTTGGATTTTTCAATTAGGATTTTCAATTTGGATTTTTCAATTAATGCCATTTTCTAAACTTCAATAGCAGCTGTTACTCATTAAAAAAAACTATGTGACAAATTATACCAACAGAATAAATTAGTTTAACTAATGTGCTCGGTCTCGACCTTTGGCCCACATAATTACCTCACCTAAAGGTTTAGTCCTGTTTTACACCACACATTTCTTTTTATGACCTGAAACAATGTATACTTGATTACAATCGGTACTATCAAACTATCATGCTTTTCATCTGATCATGAAACCAGCAATCGTTTTCTTGAACGTTTTATGTTATTGCTCTTATGAGTTATCACTCTTGCTTCATTCCATCTTTGTCTGCTTAAATGTGTCCATTTTCATCTCTTTGCCTGCCATGGTCTTTCCTCACTGCTGCTCTTTCAAGGCGGGGGTCTTTCTGCACCACAGGCAGAGGGAGGGGCACTAAGACAAATGAAGAGTAAGTAGAGACCACAAAACAACCATGTACATTATTTTTTTCCCCCCAATTATATGAAACAAAAGTTAGGCAGAAGCCCTCTGATTCCCCACGCTAAAAACAATAATTTTGTAGGAAAGCCTTGGATTTGGCACTAAATGTCTCACATATTAATTAAATATACTAATGTATATATACATTATAATGTATATTGAGAACATGGTATATGAGAAGATAATTCAAGCCTGCAAAAAAGGGATTTCGTGAAGAGAACATTAAACTGAAATATTTACATTTAAATGGTAAACGTACAAAGGGAGTACTTTTTATACGATTGTCTAAAAAAAAAAAAGAATGGATGCAATTGCCGCCAAGTGGTTTGTGAGACAACAAGGTCATAAAACAAACACTAAGCTGTAAACCAACAATTTCCTTACTTAAATACCTTTGCCTTTAAATGTCTTTGTATTCAGTTGTCTTTTTTTTTTGTTAATCGCAGGAAAGTGCAATTATTCTCACAGTATGCAATACTAATGACCTTATTTGTCTACCAGTGTAAAGCAAGTCATAAAGACATTAAGCGGACGCTAACCAAAATGTCGCCACTGCATCCGGACGCTTTAGATAAAATCACATTGACTCAACAAATGAGATGAGAGCAACAAACCGGGTGTCAGACTCAAACGCCGTTACGACAATGGATGTGCTACGACTGTATGTTCCTCCCACCTTCCCATTTACCAACGAAATGGAGAGGAGGCGGAAGTGCAATTAATATGAGACAAAGGCTGATTTCTAATCCAAAATACACATTTTGTGCTGCCATTCGAGTCGTCGCGATGTCTCCGTGCACCTGTCACTGTTATGCTTTGCTTTACTCTCACAATGGCAGACTTTGCCAAGAATCCTTTATCTCGTTACGTCAGCAGCAGTGCATCTGTGGGCTGATGCGGCATTATTTGACTCATGAGGTGTCCCTTTCCTTACTTTTTTTTCCCGCTCTTCCCATCATTCTGGCTCAAGTTGACTTTGGTTTCATCTGTCCGAGACATCTTCACAACATGGAAGGAATAGTTGTTTTTATGGCAACGTCTAACGTGGCTTGACTGTGGTTGAATGTTAATTAGCACCGCGTTTAAACGCTTTATATCCATGAAATAGTCCAAATTACGTTTGCTTCTGTTGCTGCTGTGAAGGGCTTTCTCTTTACCGAGGATCCACTTTTTTTGGGTATTGGTTTACAGCGGAAATCTTTCCAATGTTTTGAAGGCAAGGAAATTGAATACTCTCTTTTTCACTTACTCCAGACAAAACTGACAAAACCGGAAGCAGCAAAAAACAATCATAAGAAGTCATTGTCCAAATACTAAAGGTAATAGTAAGGAAGAGTGAACCAAAGTTGGGTGAGGGAGTATCCCATGCCACAGGTAGTTTTTGCAAAATCCACATATTAATATTTACAGTGATATATGCTTTGGTGATTTTGACTAACAAGCTGCGGGTGTGTGCGTGCGAGTCTGTATGTGTGTGTGTGTGATAATTCCTTGCCCGCTTGCCAATGGCTCGCTGTCACTTTCAGTTACCGGTGATTCCTTTAGATTTTCCGCCGACTGTGATGATGGGGCTTTAACAGGAAGCTGCTTTCTCCTCCGCGAGGGAGAGTGCAGCAGAGCGAGGGAGCGTTAGGCGGGGTTGCACGCTGCTGGGGCTTTTGTGGCCAGTCAGACCATTGTGGTGGCCTCAACAGGCAGCCGTTTTACGCGAGGACTGTTTTGCCTTCAGCCAGCAATTAGAGATGACAGCGGACATTCAACTTATTTGAGGTTATTCTCAAAGTAAGGTGAGGTGTCCTTTGGATGCAGTTTGTTTTTAGACTAAAAGATGTATGATGTTTCATTGGTAAAGAAAACCTAAAGCTTCCACGGTATTTTAGTTTTACTGTCTTTGATTAGCATGTGATCCTATTGATGTGTGAATCAGCTGTTTTGAGTTTGGTTACTCTTTTGCTCATGTTTATTCATCATCCAAATCTCTAAAATGTATGAATGTGGCATTTGATGACATTTATTGTAAAGTAACTCATTTTAGTCCTAAAAAATGTATACGGGTTTCTTTGAAAATGGAGTTACAGGTCACAGCCGAAGTCTGCCTAAAGTTGTTGCATTGTTCATTGTAAGCAGATTAGCGACTGTGGAAGCTGAATAGGTACATTTCATAACAATCCGTTCTTAAAGTGAAAGTTCAGCAGCTCCACATTTCCATCAGATAACACGTCAGGTAAAAATGGTGAGCTACTCTTGTTTAGTTTAATGAAAATAGTTGGTCCTCTCCTGTCTGAATGACATAAAGATGTCTGGAGTGGTAATATTTTAAGTCCTGTGATGCATTTTTCAACTGCAACTAGGAATCGTTTCAAGAGGAAAGATGTCCCTCTGTAACAGTTGAGCGATACGTTTTGAGCACTGTGGAGAGGTAGAGAATATGGTTAATAGGAAAAGCCTGAACATATGGAAACGAGTCCACAGACCTGTAATCCACCTGTCTGTACATGTTCAGTGCCAACATTTACACTTGTGATGAAATATTGAACGTGTCAACCAACTCTTCCCTTGCCCTTAACTCATTCACTGCCAGACATTTTCAGACCCTCTTTTACCCTATTATTTGACAAAAAAATGGGAAAAAATATAAATAAATTACTGGGATTGAATGGCTGGATTGTGAAAAGACGAATACATTCGTCTTTGGCAGTGAATGAGTTAAGACTACCTCCATTACGTTGTTTTTGATTTGTCACTCCCTCTATTCCATCTTGACTTCTAACTGGTTTCACTACTCTGCACCATTGTTCTGTTTTTAGGCACAAAATCTTTCAACATGATGTCCCCCACTGGTGATAACTCAGAATTGCTAGCAGAAATCAAAGCTGGAAAGAGCCTGAAGCCTACGCCTCACAGTAAAGGCTACACCACTGTCTTTTCCAACAGTGGGCCGACAGGCAACAACGTAAGTCCGCAGTGTCCGCGATTACTTTACGATTGGCTCATGCCTTGGAATTTTGGAATTATAGGCATTAGTTAGGACAATGTAATAGATCAACGTGGTTTAATTAATTCAAAGACAAACATTATTCAAATGGCTAACTGTATAGTTGGAAGATCTGTTCAAACAATCAGTTGTTCAATCAAGCATTTAGTTGCATCACATCCAACCCGTCTATTTGGGGTTTTGTATTTCTCCAGGGAAACACCGTATCGCCACCCGAGACCCGCCCTTGTAGCCCGCCACCCAAGACGTCATCCCCGCATGCGTCCAATACGTCGGTGACCTCTCCACCCACAACGCCGAGTCCCACTCCCAGTCCACCGAGCTCGGGAACCTTCAGGACCATGTCGGCGTCGGCGAGCTTCGAGCAACTGCACTCCAATTCCGTAATCAACGGGAGCAGTGTTGCCGGCACAGCAGGACCGCAGTCAGGAAGAAAGTCGAGCCTTGCAGATGTGGAGGCGCTCGTACCCACGCACGACGAGCAGGGAAAAGCCATCCCCGAATGGAAGAGGCAGGTGATGGTGCGAAAGCTTCAGGTCAAAGTGCAAGAGGAGGAAGAGCACAAACGCAAGGTAGGCACGGCAGTCTCACCGTCTTGTCACATTTTAGCTATCCCATTTGTGTTGTAAAGAATTTAAAAGCAGAAAAAAAAAATCACTGCTTTGTTTTGCTTTACAATCATGATAATGAACAAGACAAATGGGCTACTACATTTCAAAGTGGGTTTTTGTGACCATGATTGTTGTGTGCTTGCATGACGTGTCACTTGTGTAGCTGAATCAAAAGTTGAAGCTTTCATCAAGGAACTTTCCTTTCTTCTACCCTACATACAAATGAATCCAATCATCATTTATTTAAAAAAAAAAAAAAAAAACAATAGATTTGATTATTTTTGCACTCAGCCATCATTATGTATATGCATGTTGAGAAAATGTGCCAGACACAAAAAAAATAGAGTTTGTGATTAAATTGAACTGATCGATCGTGAATTTGTTTCTATTAAAAAGTTCTTAATCGAAAATAACGATGCTGTTCATTAGGACTGTAATGATGCAAAGTTAAGATTCAATTTGTATCTCAATTTCTGACCTTTAGTTCGATACACGATTTAAAAAGAAAAAAAAAAAAAAAAAAAAGTTTAAAATATATGTGTGCACTGTAAACAAGCTGACGTTAGCCACGGGTGCTACAGTAGTAGCATGACTGCAAATTCTGCTCTCCTCACATAGTTGAACAGAGCTAGCATTAGCGGTCGCCACAGTTTTGCTCACTGCAGTCATATGACCGTCACTGAAAAAATGTATCACATGACATGAGGATGGAGAAAGCTTGCTGAAGAAATTTATCCTCAATCCAGGCTTATGTGTTGTTGTTTTTTTTAATGACTTTAAAATAATAATTAGTACCGGTAGTAGTACAATAATAGTTAGGTTAGGTAGTGGTATAAAAATAATGATAATAATAATCTATTAAGTTTGATAGCACTATGAGTTCATATAGTTGTATCTGGATTGAAGGCACAAAATGTGGGTGTTGGAAGGGGCGTGTCACGTGCAATTTCAAAGGCGACACAGGTTTGTGTCTTAAGTATGGCGATTTTCTGTTTCAATGCTGTATTGTTATCAGTAATTCTAAAAACAGTAATTGCTCTAAATTGTCATTTCCCCAAAAGATTCACATCCATCTTGTTTTAGTGCATGAACTGGCCTTATACCCTCCAAGTTTGAAAGCTCCCGGTCTTTGGCATTTCTTCAGGATAATGCTGCATGTTTTGCATACGTTTCGAGGTTTCACCCGTTTTGAGTCTTTGTGTTTGTGAGTGATGTGAAAACTTGACTCCACTGCCCATCACAGCATCCAAGCACTTGATGGATGGATTTCACAGAGTGAGCTGTTGTTGGATGATGGAGCGTTTTGTGGTTTCAAGTTGATACATGCAGATTCAGTGGTGTGATGTCAAGCCCATTCACACTGCAGTTCAAACAACAATAGTATTCAACAAAACAGACACCCAAAAATGACTGAAGGTGCATTTGAATCATACAACCTGTGTAGCCTAACTTTTCATGCATACCGTTGTTTACATGAAAGCGATGTGGCGAGCAACGCTTAAGCACAACTGATGCGGAATACGTCATCACCGTTGCACTACCAACCACCAAGCCAGGGTTTTGGAATATCATCAGGTGTCAGTGTTGCACTCATTATGGGCTTCAGCAGTGCTCAATGTAAAGTGTCCTCAAGTCGGCTAAATTCAAAACAGGTGACATATGCAAATGTGCATACCTTACAGCACATCAATTATTGCTACTGCATAACAAATGCAAAGGCTGAATGAAAACAAACAAAAAAACGTCTTGTCCTCTTGTGCCTTTAAATGAAGCATGAAAAGAGGCAGTGCCATTGCACCACTAAATCCATGTAAATCCAGTTTGTCCTCAAGGATGTGCAATGAAGCGTGTGTTTCAACAAGGAACTCGGTGCTGAAGAGTCCATTCCCTCCTCTCCATTTTCTTGTCTCTTGGTCTCCTCTGACCTCTGATTTAGTTTGCGGCGGGTGGCCACTACCGTCCTCAGGAATGGCACTACTCCCACATCCACAATGCTATTTTAGGACCCTTTGGGGAACTGATGACCGAGGGTGATCTCAACCGCATTGAGAAGCAAATTGAGAACCTGCAGGTGATGCACAAGGTCTCGGAAGTTGAGAAGGAGCTGGAAGAACTAGAGGAGGAGCTGCATCAGCTTCTTCCCGTTTCTGCAGCACTCACTCAAGGACATTTTTCAGTCAATCCAAAGCAGGTGCATGGCCAAGCTGAAGATCTTCCAGCCTGGTGCAGCAAAATTTCTACCTTGCTCAAGAGCATGGCCATTCTTCTTGCCACACTGGGGGGCAAAGAGATTGACATTCTGGAACTAATAAACCCTGCATATTCTCCAAAAGGGACAAAGACCGCGGCAGCAACTCAGCCCGATCCAGCTACGGGATTTATTGGGCGCTCTCGGTCTTTCTCTACAAAGGAAGACGTAGAGAAGGAGATGAAGCAGTTTGGCGTATCGGTGAAGAACCTCAAGGCCAATTACGAAATTCACTCACGGTCTGCAAATAGCAAAGAAACACGGGTGTATCAACGCCAGAGCTCACTCCCAGTCGTAAGCGAGTCGAATAATAATCCAGAAACGCTTTGTCGGGATGACGCAAGATCCCCGGTTGACTCGCCTCAGTCCCACACGGACGGTTCTCTGCCTTTAAAAGAGGAGTCAGTCTTGAAACTTGTCGAAGAGCCACTTCCCGGGGCGTCTCAAACCTGTGCAAGCACGGAGATAATGGCGCAAACTGAGATGGAGGAGTTTAGCCAGGTTCTTTCGGCAGACCCCTTTTTAAACAGTCACCAACAAACAAGAAGTTTGGAGGTGCAGACAGATCTCAGCTATGTTCAGGAATGCATCGAAACAAGGAAAGAGAGGATCGTCTTCCTGTTTCTTGAACACTGGCGCAAGTACACCATCTCCGAATCAGTCCGAAGAGGAAATAATCTGGATGTGAGCTGGGAGAACTTCAGTCAGCTTGGCACAGAGGAGGGGAATGTTGGAGAGATTCGCAGCGACGACGATAAGCTCCTCCTTTTCATGAAGTCCAAGCAGGTAGTGGGCAAACTGATCGGCCACTGGAGGACCATCATGAGCCAGGTGCCCAGTCGTCAAATCCGCAGGCTGAGTCGAGCTCAGATGATCTACTGGCCGGAACATTTCTTGCCACACATCAACGGCTCACCTGTGAGCTACGAAAGCCTGACGCTTGATCTTTTCATGCTTGGATACTTCCAGCTGCTGGAAATGAACATGTCACGCAACGAGCGCAAATTCCGCCATCTCTTGTGCTATGAGATGTTTGACCGTCTTGGTCGGCATCGGTGGGAGGTCATAAAGCGCTTTCACAGAGAGGTAATGGGGGAAATTGAGAGCGGGAAGAGAGACTGGGCGGATGGTTTTGAGGACATCAAGCTGAAGTACTTTGGAGATTCCGATGACGAGGGAGGTGTCACGACTGCCTCTCTGCATTCCACGTCTCCCGAGGTGGCCTTCGTTCCGACGGAGGAGCCACGGCCACCGCCACCCTGTCATCCTCCACCCCCTCCGCCTCCAAATACGCATCCTACTCCGACATGTGCTGCGCCGCCGTCTGAATTTGATGCGCCCTTTGCGTCACCTGCCGCAGCTCCCGATGGAGCAACGGACACCGGTCTGCTGCTGGACTCACTGAACAATTCACAGACTGATTTAAAGGAGGCCGAGCGCGTGTCATTAAATGAGCCGAATGGTCAACAGGATGAGATAAGGAGGGTGACAAACATGCAAAACACTGATGCAATTAAAAGAGTTCAGACGCTTCAGGGCAGCGCAGAAAGCCAAGAAGCAGCTCCAGTTGAAGACGTTACGGTTGAAAGCATAGCAGAACCAGTTGGTAAAACGCTAACTAGAGAAAAACACCATTCAATTCAAGTGATCTATGAACTCAAGGAGTTTAGTAATGAGGAGATCATTAGGTACATTGATCGAAGTTTCGCCTTCTGGAAGGAAAAGGAAGCCGAGCTTTTTGACATCTAACACGCCTTGACGTGTATATCCGCACTGAAGCAGACAGAAAAGGCATAACTAGCAGCATCGGTGGCGACCATTTCGCTCTACTGGATGAAAGAAATCATCTTAAAAACTGTTTCTTTGACATACAGCCTCGGAATAAAACAAAACATTTTTAACTTAAACTACTGATATGCAGTGAGGGCTCCTAAAGGTTTGAATATGTCTCATGAAGATAAAAGATTTGATTCAGCATGTTAGACCTCCAAATCATTTGTAGTTATGGAATTTATGCAGCAGCACCGTTTAATGTACTAAATCTCTCAATTGGCATCAGAAAGCTATTTGAGAGTCTGTCACTGCACCCTGCACTCTAAAAACAGTTGGGTTAAAAATAGTACGATTATTTGACTCAACTTTCTTGGTTGTCTTTGCAGAAAACAACCCAAAAAATGGATGGGTCAAATTGACCCAATTTGTGTATCGGTCCATTTTTGACCCAACATTGTGTTATTTTTAACCCAACTGTTTTTAGAGTGTGCGATCTATTATGCATTTTAAGACTAATTTTGTATCATTTGAGTGGCTGGAGAGTTCTCTGATTTCAATGTGTGTTAGTATTTTTGCTGTTATGAATAAAGTTGTTTACATTTTTTGTGAATATATAATCTCATGAGCTCTTTGGTAAAGCAGAACTACAAAATGAAATGGTCTGTCGCCTTGCTAAAATAATGGTTTAAGTCATTTATTTTTGTTTTTCAAAAACCTGAACCAAAACTGAATATATTTAAAGAGGAACCCTCAGTTTTTCTTTTCAATAATATGTTCTATGCAGCCTCACTAGTCTAAACTTGATATTCTGATTAATATTGTGTTTGTGGAAGACGAATTAATTAGCAAAATCCACCTGTTTTTAACCATCTCAGGAGGCGGCCATTTTGTCACATGCTGTCGACTGAAAATGACATCACAGCTGCTCAGGTAACGGCCAATCACAACTATGATGTCATTTTCAGTCGACAGCAAGTGACAAAATGGCTGCCCCCTCAGATGGAAAAAAAAAAACAGGTGGATTTTGCGAACTCATAATCCACAAATGCAAATGCCACAATGCCGCGTTTCAACTATTGGGGGTGCACACAACATTTTGGGGTTGAACTTCATTCATAGAGGGAGAATCACATGATCTGTTCAATTTTGGCTTTTTATGTTCAATTTCAGCAGAGGTGGCCAGCATTATAAAGAGAAGAGAAATTTTGACCAAAAAATATCAAACTAAAAAAAGACTTTATTCGGCCATTATTTTCAGGAAGGTGACAATATTTTAAAGGGAAGTCGGCCCAATACAAAGAGAGAAGATGTTATTGTACTCTTGGTTGTGAGGCACTGAACTGTGAAGTCTCACACTTTTGTCGGTACGTCTTCCAGCATTGAGATTACCTTCAAATAACCCTCTTAGCAACTCCTGCTGTCGTGCTATCTTTGGCTTGGAAGCCATAAGGAGGTTACATTGACTCTTTATCAACTGTAACTTCACAAACTGGAAGGCAATCAACATTAGTTATACAATGTAAGCCATTTCGTTGAGTTACATTTGACTACATTTGCAAACATAATTGGACTGCATTCGAGAATATCATTGGAATGAAAATATTTATTGTATGGATTCGAGAGTCATTTAGGATCAAAAGATACATTGCAGTGAGTCCATCTTTGATTATTGAACACCGGAGAGTTAACATTTTAAAAAGATCCAAATAAGAAGCAAATGTGATACTACTTTGTATAAGGTGGAACTTTGGTTTAGTTTTAGTTTCAAAATTCTATTGTGGTCACATCCCTGATTTTTTTTTTTTTACAAGAAGATTGCCTTTTAATTTTTTTCTGAATTTCATTGCCTTTCCCAAATGATTTTAAGGGACTCAAACACAATCACAATTAGATGCCATAACGTACTAATTTGGGGCTGCGGGCAACTTCAGATGACTCACAGAAGAACAGTAAGTAGTCAATTCCATTGACGACAAAATATTCAATAACACAAAAGAACGTTCGATCATATTAACTGCAAATTCATCAGGTCATTTTTTTTTTTTTTATTTGCTTTGCAGTTTTTTTTTTTTTTTTAATCCTCTTTAATTCCCAGGGGAATAATGAATCATTCATGACATAGATAATCTTACCTGGATTCCTTTGCCAAGACAAGTGAAACACTTAAACAAGAGAAATGCATTGGGGGTAATGTATCTTGTCAGGTCAAAAAAGAGAATCGAAGATGGCTGCCCCATTTGCTGCCGCTCCTCACGTTACTGACTAAAAAGAGACAATAGGCTCCAGTTACTCGTCAGCGCTGTCGGAGAAAACGTCATGTGTTGACTTAGAGCAACACGAGAAGAATACTTAATAATGTGCAGTGTTCGCTGCATGTGTAACATATGCACGTCAGTGTACACACAATACTTTGAGCGGTCTTCCATAAAAGCCTTTTAGTATGAGCGGATTTAGAGTAGTTGAACACAGGTTAAACATTGGTATCATCAGTTCTTTCTTCTCTATGCAAAGGCTTACCATAACATAAGCATCTTCACACACAGAAAAAAACGGCAGCGTTTCAATGCAGAGAACTAGTAAACATACAGTATGTATCCAACCACTGAAAAATCACATCCAATAAGTAATTGACTTTGAATTATGTGTGGTGGGTTTCTCACTCACTGGTTAAATACGGAGCACAAATGCTATTATTTAGTCTAAAATGGTATTATTTTAGGTACACTTTTCAGACTCTCAACAGTTCATTTATGTAATCCAAGGCACTGACGGGCTGACCATTACAATTCAGTTCATCACGAAAAATTACAGACTGATGAATGACGGGCGGGTACCCTGGCCGCTGACCTAAAAAGAATGACGGACCAGCATAATTTAGTAAAATGCTCACCTCTGCTAATTTTCAGTGTCATTTCTTCTTTATGTGGGAAATCATCAATAATAAGAAAAGGGAATTTGGTAATTGATTCATCGTGTCATGTCACTTTGGGCAAATGGAGTTCACTTGTTGGCTGCAACCAGCAGACGCGTTATTGATTCAGTCCCAACTCATTTGTCGTATTTTGGTAAGACACACATAGCATTGTACAGAGTTTGAAAATTAGCACTGCTCTTAAATATCGCAAAAGAAAAAAAAACTGGATATGAATGATTCAGTTAAAATGTATTGCATATAAAAATGAAATTAAAAAAAATTTACTTAAATGTTTAAAAACAAAGAGTCGACAGATTAAATGCAAATGTTTTGTACTGTGTTTAAAGGGGAAATCAACCCAAACATATTCTTTTCAAGAATATGTTCCGAGCAGGCCCACTAGTTGAAACACAGCATTCTGGTTAATATTGCGTTTGTGGAATATGAGTTAAGCATCAAAATCCACCCATTTTGCCATCTCGGGGGGCGGCCATTTTGTCACTTCTGTCAACTGAAAATGACATCACAACTGCTCAGGGCTCAGTTAACGACCGATCATAGCTCAGCTCCAGAAAACAGGTTCAGCCGTCGACAGAAGTGACAAAATGGCCGCCCACAGAGATGGTTAAAATGGGTGGATTAACTCTTATTCCACAAACGCAATATTTATCAGAATGCCTTGTTTCTAATGGGCTTGCATAGAACATATTCTTGAAAAAAAAAATGCTTGGGTTGACTTCCTCTTTAAGTGTTGTACTTTTTATTTGTCTTCAGTAATTCATCCGCGTACCACTAGAGAGAGCCTGTGTATCACCAGTGTTAGTCATGACACACTTAATCACTGTTCAGTGTGACTGGAAATTGGTACTGAAACAAGAGTTCAGGAATGAAGAGTGAGATTATTCCATTTGGTTGAAAAATAAACTTCATTGATCTTTATTCTTCCCCATAGTCAATCAACATCCCTCGTTTGCTAAACCGACTCTGAAACAGCAACAGAACTCAGTTGGGTTTCTACTCCTTGTCCTCCCGAAAAAGATAACACTAACTGTTAATGGGGCGAAGCAAAACAGAGCATGCGTGCAAGTGGAAAAAACATGGATGTACTCACGTAATATTTGTCATTCTGCTGAACTTGGCAGGCTGATGAGGAAGCGGCACGCCTGGCATCGATGCCCGCCTGGAGGAGAGACCTGATGAAGAAGAAAATGGACGAAGAGAGGTGAGTAACGAAGCTCTGTTGCTGACCATAACCATGCACTTGCAGTCAATGCTTGAGAATTACTAGCTTGATGGATGGAAGGATGAACATTGAAATTATTCTCACAGTTGATTATGTTTCTGAGAAAAACATGATTTGCATAATAATTTGGAACGTGGTGTCACTGACACTTAAAAACCTGTTTCAGCCTTGCTGTACGTTAAACAGATAATATAAATTTGGAACTTAACGTGTATGTGACCCTGTAAATTCTCTTTGATATTTACACCCTTTCCTCTTGTGCTTATGCCCTCCTGATGTGACAGGGAACAAAAGAGGTAAGAACAAAACTGATTTCTATACATACACACAAGATCATACAAAACGGTGCCTGTTGTAATGTATGACGTCTCCCTAGATTTTATGTGGCTAAATGCTTTCGCCAACTCATTAGGAACGCCAGCCCTGTAGGATAGATTTAGTTTAAAAATAAAATTGCACTTGGATACAAAGTACTGTACTGTACTGCAATATTGAATCAATGTCATTGGCGTGACAGTTTAGACTACTAGGTGGTGCCGTTTCCATTTTCATATACCTTACCCCAGTGAGAGGAAATGTGTACGTCACAAATAACTGCTTTATCCGTAGACGTGTACATGATATCCCTAAGTACTGAAAAGTTTCCTTTTAGCAGCATGTGAATGTTAATAATACCCCAAAGTACAATAGGCCAAAGTGTCCTCACCTGTCAATGATGGCCAACAACGGTTTTTCTCAGGCTACTTATGAAGTGATCCCATGCATGTTAGATATAAGTCCTGATAAATACTGTAGATCAATACAGGTAAAAATGACATGTGCCCAATAGAATCTTTTGACATTTTGCATGGCTACTTTGAAAGGGCAGCACCTTTATGTTCACGTCATTTGGCCAGCCAATTACAGCATTGTGACACTCTGAATCCCTACCAAAATCTCTGCTGGATGAACACTAATTTGGGCACGCAACTGCTTTTCATGCACAGTACACTCACCACTTGTGCAATTTATTCATTTAACTCCATGTTTTTTTGACGGTGGGGTTAGTTGTGCTTCATTTTCTAATGGGAGGGTCAAAATAGTAGACACAGCTCGAATTATGACTCAGTAATACCACATTTGTAAACAGTAATGTAACCCCTCCAAAAATACTTATTTTTCCCTCAATCCCCAAAAAAACTGAGCAATAATGTTTTGCATATTTTTTTTTAAATGTCTCTTATATTGGGTCTACTTAGATTAGTGGTTCTCAAATTTTTCAAATAAACAGACATTCTTAAATAATGATCCAATTAAACTGTATTGCACATACGAGTTAAATAAAAATTATACCTAAAAAAAGTTGCAAAAAAGCAGTTCCAAAAGATGAAATGCAAATGTATTGTATTTAAAAGTTAAATACAACTGAACTGAGCTGTACTTAACTGATGAACAGAACCAGATTAAAAAAATAAAAAGTTTGAGCCACTGTAACATTCGTGCAAATTTGAACATGGGTTAGAGTTGAAATCAGGCTTTCGTGTACCACTAGAGGGAGCCCGCGTACCACTAGTGTACACATAAAAAACTGAAATGCGTGTGCCACTGTTGTGTTTCATGTATATTAATAGCAGTTGATAAAGTATTGCTCTGTCCTTTGTTGTTTTCTAAAAAAAAAAAAAATAATAATAATACATGTTTAGAAGTAAACGATACGAGTTTTTCAAACAAATTCAACTGTTTGTCCTCCTGGATGCATTTAGGAAAGCAGAGGAGGAGGCCAAACAGGCCAAGGAGGTAGAGGAGAAGACAGAGCTGGAGCGACTAAGGATCCTGGGTTACGACGAGACTAAGCTTGCCCCTTGGCAACGACAGATCATCCTGAAGAAAGGGGACATCGCCAAACAGTGATCTGGCCCGCCCTCGTTCTCTTCCACTCGTGGGACCCTTCCCATCATCGACCCACCCACAACTCCCAAGGCCTTCACTGATTGCTTTTCTCTCCCTACCGTTTGTTCCCGGTGACGTCCCATCTTTGTCTCTCAACATCCGGACATGGTACTGATGCAGGCAAGGCTCCTCGTGGTCCTTGTTGAAAATCACGTGGGGACAAAGTTTCAGCATTAGTATGGCTTCTGCATGCACAGGTTGCCCTCACATAAGACCTTTTCTTTCAACTGTATGTGTCCTTAATTCAGACCTGTTTGCTTTACCGCAAATTCTATGCGTTTTACTTAGACTTTCTAGTACAAACGGTGAGTGGCAAGTAAAGGGGCTATTTGTTAGCATTGCTGCCATGGGAACTGTCTGTTTTGTACGGTCCCCACACTCGCTGTCACGTAACACCACTGACATACTAATCAATGAAACGATGTCATGAAGACATTTTTGCATAACACTCATAGAAGCGCATTCTTTACTTTACAGCCATAGTTTTCATTCTCCCAAGAAACAACTCTTTCTTCTTTTCAAAACAGTCTCTTGACCTAAGCTTACATTTTCTGGGTGTGAACATTTGAGAGGAATCGAATTCATTTCAATATTACTAGCACATGTTCATTTTCTAAATCAGCACTGTAAAAATTTAAGGCTACTTTGATCGAAATTCATTTTTCTATTGGTGTTAACGCTATGGTGATCATGAATGTTTTGTGCATGTTGCATAATTTGTATCAAGCATGTTGTAATCCGATAATGGCCGATAATTAATCAATTTAAAACTGTTGAAATCAAAACAAAGTTACGTGAAAGTTTAACATTCCTGTCATTTTGAAATTTTGGAGGACTTCATTTACTGTCGAAAACTGCAGTCTATGGAGCTATTGTTTAAGTTTTCATTTAACTTTTAGAGATATGCCGACGACACTGGGTGCTCCCTGAACTTTTTGTTAAAATTTTATAACAAAGTTGTATATAAATATAATAATAAAAATATTGTCAAAAATGTATAGCAATCATATTTTTTTTAAATCAACATAATGCAAATCTGAAAAATTGTTCAATAAACAATGATGTTTCAACAAAGTTAAGAGTTTTATTCTTTTGGATTTTAATGCCAATATTTTCCTTTTTACTGAAAATTAATATTGGCTCCAAATATCAGTTATCAGCCTCCTTGACTACTAATAATCAGTATCGGCCATGAAAAAAACATATCGGTCTATCTCTACTCAGCACATTATAAAGCTATCATTATACATGTATAATATACACAGATATGTATATACAGTAACTGAATTTTAAAAAGATGTAGGATTACACATTTGACAAACTATATCATATAAATGTTTACAATACATAAACTCGTTTAATGAAGCCTACAGCGCACATCTGATGTCATCATTATTTGGAAATCATTACTGACTTTCATCAGCTGCCATATGATGTTGAAATTTCAAATGATATGATCGCCATTTTATTTTTTTTAATGCATATAAACCCTGTACATAGTCACCCTCTAAGATCACGACAAAGTCAGCGTTTGCACACTGGATCTCAGCCTTGATTGGCTAATGTTGGCTAATACATGCAAGCATGATTATGTTTTCAAAATCAAAGGAAATAAATCGTTATTACAAAAACGGAACAGACTGCTTTTGTTGACTCAAAGGATAGTGACTCATAAATTGGATTTATGCAGATCAGTGGTTTTCCTTCTAAATATTTAAAGTCAAACATGCCAATGTAATCACATACTTTATGCAAATGAACCAATATCTGGAACGGATGTATCCATGGATGGATGGATAGATAGATAGATAGATAGATGGATAGATGGATAGATAGATGGATAGATGGATAGATGGATAGATGGATAGATAGATGGATAAATGGATAGATAGATGGATAAATAGATCTGTCACCTTCAAGTACAAATAAATACGCAATGATGATGGGCTGAGTGCGTTTTTAGTGTGGTGCAGTACATACTAATGGCCACTAGAATGCGCTCACGACCTGTTGGAGGTTGCAGGCACAACAAATTTATAAAAACAACTGAGGAAGAATAAACAAATATCTGACGGAGTAATACTTTAAAAATGCTTAAATAACCTCCACATATATGCATGTATAGACTTTTACATTAAGGATATACAAATATACATTCAAACAAAGTGTAACTTTTCCTTTAAAAAGATGAAGAAAATGTTTGAATAAAGATAGTTTTATCTGCACTTTGTGTGATTGGGTGACGCTCACCTGTGCCGAAGACGTCACCAGAGAGCCACCAAAGCAGGAAGTGGCAGTTTACGCACAAATATGTGACGCGAATGTCTCGACCCATCAGGGACGCAAATCAGGTTTCTCTCTCTTTCGCTCGTTTTTTTTTTCTGATAATCGGGAGTTTCGGAAGTTCACTTCGCTCAGGTAAGACAGTTGTGGCGTGTTGCAGCCTCACTTTCTTGCTTTGTTGCGTGCCACCTCGCCATAAAGACAACCATGGGAATGTGAGGCAGACATTGTTTTTTTTCTCCCACTCCAATGCGTCTCTTAAAGGTTGAGCCTGCGACTGCGACTGTGTGGAGGAAAACAATAAACAAGCTCGTAGAAATCATCGTGTCGGAGAATTAAATGTGTAAACCCATGCACGTCTTGCCTATGGCATGAACTGATTCAAATGTTTGAATAGTTTTGCATGGATATGTAATAAGCAAACTTTAAATGTCAACGATACGCTTTCAGCGTGCCTTTGAGGTTTCAGTACTGCAAATGACGACAGTTAATATGAAATGAAAATAACTGTATGTACAGATGACCCCAAAAAACGTACTGTACTCACTCTTTAATTGTTTGCACTTTCGTCATATTTTTTGTCCTTTATTGGTCTATTTTATTTAATGTCATTAGCATGTCTTAAATGTAATATTATTTTCTGTAATTCAATTTATTAGACTTGTATCTATGTGAATAAACACCTCATTTAAAACGAAATACTTTGAGTAATGGCCACTCAAAGAGTGAGTTCCTTTTGGGGGGCGGTGGGGGGGCACTCTATATAATGATTTGGACCAATCAATCTTACAGTATATCCTTTTACTTTTCTGATTCCTTTGTTGTTCTAAAAGGGAACATTGTTAATGTAGTGGTGGAATAAATATAGTCATATTGAGCATGGTAGTCATCGCCGTCTGGAGAGGTCTGAAAAAGTCACCCACTGTCAGGGGCGGAGCCAGAACGTGGCTAATGGGTGGGTTTAGAAAATTAAGGGTGGGCCTGAATATTTTTCTCACTGAGCACAATCCTCCTATCAAGACACAAAATATGTTGAAATAAAATGATCAACTGAATAATATGAAATTCAGATCTTCCTTAGACAACCACAATTATGCCATTGTTAATATTAAATAAAATAAAAAACACAAATTCAAAAATAATTTAATAATTTACAAAAAATTTAAAAGTATATATATTTTTCATAATTTCATTGGGTGGGCAGTCTGTCAATCATGGTGGGCCTGTGCACACTCAGCCCATGGCTCCGCCCCTGCCCACTGTCCTCTTGATATGACTAAGAGGCTTTTCATTTTTATTTAAAGAACTACTTCATGTGCAGTTAAAACAACCCCTATGTATTGTTTCTCAAGTGTCGTCCAATGTTTTACAATAAACCAAGATTGGAACATTGAAGATGTATGGTGTTTGTTATGAAAAACAAATCCGGATCGGCAGGTCAGGATTTTTAAAGATGGAAGATTGGCCAGAAAATTGTGATCGGTGAAGCCCTAGTTTAAATGCCAGGTTTTTGTGATAGTTTGAACTTTTTGGCCATAATTCTAAAATGTATGTACACAACATAACACTGCTCATCACCCATAGAAATACTATTAAGACTATTTTCTCAATTCGTAATTTCCATCCCTATATTACAAAACAGAACATTATTTCAAATTGACAGTGCAGACAATGTATAAAGTAAATTAAGATTTAGTTAGTGGTTTGGTGTGTAACATGACAAAAGAGGCAGAAATGTTGATCATTGTTTTCTAAAGTAAAAGCAGATGATTACAAATGTTTTATTTTGACTCAAGACAAATGTAGTAACTCTGCTTTCATGGAAGACTACAGAAATCTGACAATATTAACTGTTGCGAGGCTGAAATTCAACTCATTCACTGCCAGACATATTTAGACCCTCTTTTACCCAAACGTTTGAAAAAATACATTTTTTAATATGGATAAATTCCTGTGATTGAATGGCTGGACTGTGAAAAGACAAATAAATACGTCCATGGCAGTGAACGAGTTAAGGATGTGGACAACTTCCAAGGCCTTTTTTAGTGGATTTGATAGAGCATGTCTGCTTGTGTGTGCATTGCCTTACTGTTAGTTTAAGAACTGACGGATGGAGTCATACATGTGGTCTCAGTGGGAAGTTTTGATAGCCCCGCTGTGGGTCACTTGTGGTATTTGAGGGCCTTCCACTCCTATGTGACCCCTGCTGCTCGTTTCCAATGAAGCTCGTAACACGAACGTCTGTTTGTGGGGATGCGTAAACATGCTCTTATTTTTCCTACTCTTCCACAGAGCCCTCCAATGTTGTAGGTGCTGAGGAGGTCAGTGGACTGGGCCAAGGTAACAGAGGCAGGACGCCATGTCGCACACCCAGTCACATGGCCGTGCGGGTGACCAGGTCCCTCTAATTCTGGAGAGCCACTTTTCCACTGAACTCCATATATCTGAACCCGGCGATGAATGCTCCCAGTCACAAAGCTCCCTCGCTGTCCAGCCCGAGGTAGGCGCAACCCACGAGGATGAAGTTGACAGGCCGGTGGCGCCGCAGCAACTGATTTTGAGCACCCAAAGTGCAGCGGCGCTGAAGCTTGGCACCCAGCAGATCATCCCCAAGAATCTAGCAGTGGTCAGCCGGCCCAAAAACCGCCATCACACCACCGTGGTGACGTTCCCTGTGGGACTGGAGAATTCCAGTAATGGATCCCGCATCCGGCACTCAGCTCAGGGACCCGATGTGAGCTGGGAGGACTACGACAGCGATGGAGACGGCTTCGCTATGCGGAGGAACCGCAGGAACAAGTCCTACAGAGCAGCAGTGACCAGTTTGGACATTGAGGCCATGACGAGGGGAAAAGGGGCTGTCAACGCGCTAAAACCTGTGAAAGAAGGCAGAGCCTCCAGTCCAGGTTCAGCGCGCAGCCCCAGGAGGAAGGTAGAGGTTGCTCTAAGCCCATTTCTTCTGGCAAAATGTAAATAAAGGCCGGCTAACAAATCACAAGTCATGCTGAAGCAAAAGTTTCGGATCGCCACCTCTAACTTTGCTGTTTTAAGTTCAATAGTAACTCATAGTCAATAAAAAACACAAAACCGGCGGCCAAGAAAAAAGGCGTTCACTTTTGGTGAGGATCTGGATAAAGGTGCAAACACTGTCATTTGTGCCTCCACTAGTCCAAATCACTTATTCTCCCAACATGATATTAATCAGAATATTGTGTTTAGACTAGTAGGACACATAGAAGGTATTATTTTTAATTGACCAATTGACTACAGTGCTACCACTACTGTTTTGGTACAAGAGTAATTGGGAACCAAGAAGTGTTGTGTTACCAATCAGTTATTTTGGTACCCAAATGGAAATACTTGAACTTTACAGTACCGTTTGGTGGAAACTGGGCTTTAGCCTCAGTCATGCTCTCTGTTAGTCACGGAGCCGATGCCCCGTGCCTGCTCAACTGTTTTTAATCTTCCACATGAGGGCCTCCTTTGAGGAAGTCCTCATTTAGCTTCTACTAGATTGTAATTGGAAAAAGTAAAAAATGGAACGACATATGAAGTGAGATATCAGGAATGGGGAAAAAAGCTACGTCTATTCCTCGGTGATAAACGGCTCTGTTGTTGTCCTTCCAGCGAACCCTCGGGAGAAAGAGGAACCGTAACCAGCGCGGATCGTTCAAAGACGGTATGATTGAGTCACTAGTCTCCACATCCCTAAAAGAGGGCAAAACCCTCCAAATGATCAGGTGTTTGTAGATAGGCGGCTAGAAGATGGAAATGTGCCGCATGGGAACTTGCTGGGCCACCAGGATTCAATTGTGGACGCCAAGGTCTCGACAGGTTCCAGCTCTGTTCGAAAAGAATGGCTTGAACTCGGAATGCACTCTGCATAGTGAATGTGACATTGTTGAGTCCTGATTATTCAATTGTAATGTCCCGCAGCCTCAGCTTTTCAGCCACCCGTCCCCGTGTGTTGACGACAAGAAAAAGCTGTCCTGATCATTTATTCAGTATTCTAAAGTAACAAACATTGCGTTTTACATGCAGAGGTGATCTGCAGTAATTCTCTGTTCTCTCCATATTTGCCCACTAAATAATACAGTAATACAACTTTTCCAGACCTCAGAACCCTGAAATGATGAATTTGTGGGTTTGCCCCCCAGCGACGCCGCGCCTCTACCAGGAGATCCGAGAGCGGGGTTTGCACTCCACCAACCAGGATGAGCTGCTGGACGACTTTGTGGTGGTGGAAGCTCCGGTCGAGGATCAGAGCATCGTGGTGAAGAGCTACAGGCCAGCGCAGCTCACCTGGAGCCAGCTGCCACAGGTAAGCCCGACCCACACCCCTGCTCATAAGTGATGATGATGATGATGATGATGATGATGATGATTGAGGCGGGCGACTGATACTGCATACATGAGTTGGAAAGACTGGTATTTAAATCTGTTTTGTTTTGTCTTTATTGAGACACCTGACAATTGCATTGTAAAAGATTTGTATTCCTGCTTCATGAAGGTGAAGGAAACCGGCATACTGAACATGATCTCACCTCAAGAGAGAAAGAGACAAGAGGTAAGTATTCCATCTCTTGAATTGTGTGCAGAAATGTGATTCTGATATAGATCTATAGATCTCTCTCGCTCTCTCTCTCTATACCTACAGAATATATACATATCTATAGATATGTACAGTATATCTCTTTATATAGAGAGAGAGAGTGTGATCTGGCAAAACCTCATAAATTACATTTTTGTGAATTTCTTTTTTTGTTTTCAAAAATCTATACAAATAGTCAGTCCACACGCGTGGGTGATACTTTTACACATTCTTGACCAATCTAAAGTGTTGAAAATGGCTTGCTCTCTTTCAAAATGCAATGCTAATGGTTGAACAAACTTTGAGCCATTTTTGGGCTCTCCTGGAAAGTTACTATTTCGGAGGTACAAGGTTTTAGCCCAATGCCAGCGATATACATAATACAATATAGATGATACAATATAGGTCGATGTAGACCCTACTTTACCCAAATGTGCTGTAATTCTTTATGTTCATCAATGTGGTCGGTGGGTTGGGGAAAAAAATGAGCACCAAACAATATTATGTTTTTAATATTATGACCTTTTTTTTTCCAATATTGTAAGTTTTTATACATTATCATGAGATGTTTTTTTTTTTCTTATATCGCCAACCTCCCCACAATATCGTGATCATTATCATATCGTGAGGTTCATATCATGATAATATCGTATTGTAATGTTTGGATATCGTTACATCCCTACCAACCAAACAACAATCTCTGGTGCTCATCTGAGCGCTAAACCATTATAACATATAACCATTATTATCATTTTTATTTGTTATTTTTATTATATATATATATATATATATATATATATATATATATATATATATATATATATATATATATATATATATATATATATATATATATATATATAATGCTCATGTGAGTACCCCATGAAAAAAATTGTGTGTATATGTATGTATACACACACATATATATACATATATATATATATATATATATATATTATGTATTAATATATATATATTATGTATTAATATATATATATATTATGTATTAATATATATTAATTAACAGCTTTTTTTTGTTCTCCTCCAAACCTCACACATCTTAGCACAAAGTAACCCTGATTAAATCCGGAACCTAAGAATGGCTGATCAGTGTTGCTTGCGCCAAGAGAGCGTTACCTCCCAAGTAAAATGTCCATTGAAATTTAAAGTCATGCCTACGTCTGATGAAACTCCTAACGATATAAAAATGTACCAGAATTGTGTAAAGCCATGTAAGTGTAGAATTCATTGGACCTCTTTGTTATTGCTTTCATTTTGTGTCAATAGCAAAGGTCCACCCTGTTTGCACTCTACTGCCTGAGTAAAGCCACACCCGGCCAGGCTGTCTGCTGCGTGCGTGGGTGCTTCCCACTTTTATGCCTCAAGTTACCTCGTGGGTCTTTATTGTATCGCTTCAACTTGATCTAAGTTTCCATGGCAACGCCCTTTCCCTCTGCCGACAGGCAGAACGTTCATATTCACTTTTGGATGACTGTATATTCGCAGCATAAGTACCCTAAAGAAATCAGTGTTTCAATCTCACCCATATGATTTGCTTACAGTGACTGCTTCAGTTGAAACTGCTGTTGGTGATACTCATTGGTTCTCTTTTAATACATTTGACAGGCAATCTTTGAAATAATCACATCGGAACACTCATACCTGCACAGCCTGGGCATCCTGGTGCGACATTTTAAGGAGAGTGACTCTCTGAGGCAGACCATGACGGCCACAGAGCACCATCACCTCTTCTCCAACATCTCGGTGATCCACCAAGTCAGCAAACGGTGGGAACAATACATACTCATGCTTTTATGCCGTGGGTTTGTTTCGATGTATTCCATACATTTATTTGCTATAAGCAGTGCAGTTTTAGAAATGACTCAAAAGTGTCAGGCCCCGCCCACCCCGTATGCATGGGTTAAGTATCTTGTAGGCCCCATCAACATGTTAAAACACGCTTGGCAAACAGGTTTTGCAGCTTCGCTGCTCTGCGTGGTATTTTTGGGCTTTAAAATGATAATGTGCTGCATTACAGAACGTGTCACAAATACTTCAATGCCGCAAGAAGGGTGGGCGTGGGGTAGCTTGAACGCCTTGAGTAGTTGGTAGTAGGTTGCAAATAGGAGTGGAAGTGTGATAGAAGAGCAAATAATGATTCACATTTGTATAAATACTGTATTTGTTGTGTCCCTTTTTCCTGGCATGAATGGCGTCATTCGACCTTTTTTTTGTTAAAAAGGCTCTCTGCAAGGGTGTGGCCGAAAGTCGCGCATCGACTGTTTATCGTGATCATAAGGAGTGCGCTTACGATGCTTTGCTCAAGAAGGATTATATTTCTCATTTTAACCAACCAGATGTTGACTTTATTTCTTTTAAAAGAAACAGCCAAACTGCAATGCTGGATACAGTAGGTCCGCCTGATACAGATTTTTTTTTAAGCCTCTACTCATTCCGATATTTGGCAGAATAAAGTCCAAATATACAATTAATCATCTGATTAATTAAAAACGATATATAATGAATAGAATACTTTTTTGTCCCTTAATGCTTACAATAATAACGATAGGACTTGCAGCAAGGACTGTCTGTTTACGATACTTTGTCCTTTCAAAATTGTTTAACTTTACAACAGAGAGCAAAATCATCAAAAGACACCTGTTTTTTGTTTTTTTTTACCCAAATATTATTATTGCTTTTTTTTGGGGGGGGGGGGGGGTTACAGACACAACAACAAAATCAGAAAAAAATCCCCACAATTTTTGACAATTCCAAATGACCCAAAATCAGCCGATTAAATCATCGGCTATTTTTTTTTGTTTTGTTTTTTCATACGAGCCGTTATCTGCTGATTGTTATTATTTATAGTTGTTGTTATTATTATTATTTATTTTTATTTTTTTTGCTTTGACTTGCAAGCAAAATTTTGGGATGCACTAGCTTCCTGCTAATACACAATACAAAATGCCATAGGTAGGCTAACAAATCACTGTCACCGTGTTATAGTCCTTAAGCAATGAATATTTGAACACAAATGGTGTAGCAATACCAGCGATTGAATAGCAAATACTTAAGGGTGTGCCCCCCCCCCTCTCGCCAATGACAGCCGGGATAGGCTCCGGCACACCTGCGACCCTCGTGTGGTTAAGTGTTTCAGAGAATGGATGGACGGTGTGGCAACACCTGTAGACAGACAATATTACAATAGTCCCAATAAAGTATTCTTTATCCTCTGAAAAAAACCCGATTAGTATTACTGCATCTTACTGAGCAGTTGTGTACTGTATATCCATACGGGTTTATTATGCTGCCCTCAATGGCAAGAAGCCGCACAATTAGTCATGATACGCAAACTGTTTCATTCTTTACATTCGATTATTACTATATGTTTTAAAAAGGTATAATATTGTAATACTCAGTGCTATTTTTCTTATGGAAAAAAAAAAAGTTACATCATGTTTTATGGACACAGATCAATCCCTACAATTATTAGTACTAACATAATAACAATCAGTCTGTGTGAGAGTCACCATCATTCTAAGCTCCCTCTCCCTTTCTTATTTTTTCCAGTTTTTTTGAGGATCTTGAGCGCCGTCACTATGACAACCCAGTGATTCGGGACATTAGCGACATTGTTCAAAACCATGCCGCCCACCACTTTGATCCGTACATTGTCTACTGTTCCAATGAGACCTTCCAGCAGAGGACGCTGCAGAAGCTCCTGTGAGTGGGCCGCCAAAGTCTGCTTCCTCGTGTAAATGTTGACCTAAAAGCGTCTTTCTTGACCATCTTTTAGGAGCAGTAACGGTGCGTTTAAGGACACCCTGAAGCAAATTGAAGGGAGCAGCGACTGCGGAGGCCTCCCAATGATCTCGTTTCTCATCCTTCCCATGCAACGGGTTACCAGACTGCCATTGCTGCTGGATGTTAGTCCGACCTGCACATTGACAAAAAATCTCCAATTATCATCTTCTCAATTGTTTTATAGTCGAAAGACGAGCAATTCACAAATGGCATTTGAATACAGTATACCCGCGGGTGGCTGTGTATGTATCTGATTGGATGATCATGTGGCAATCCCTTAATGTCATTGCTCCACCACTTTTACTGTGTTATTTCCCCTATATATAAGTACTGTAATAGTTTTTTTTTGTGGTGGATTTCCCCTCACAGACAATTTGCCAGAAGACCCCCGACAAGACCGCAGAGTACTTTGCTGCGGTCTGGGCACTGCACGCCATCAGCAAGGTAGAAATGCTGACTCGGCATCTCTGCAGCCTCGCGTCCCGATTATTTACCTTCTCATTGCACCATTCAACAGCTGGTCAGCAGCTGCAATGATGGCGCGCGGCGAATGGAGAGGACGGAGCAGATGTACACCATTCAGAAACAGATGGAGTTTGGTAAAATCAAGGTTAGACTTGTCTTGTTGTTTTGGGACTTTCGGTTCCTCTTGACTCTCTGTCTAGGTCACATATGTCAGACTCAGGCCTTATGCATATGAATTGCCAGCGAATCTGAAAACTTTGGATCCAAATTAAACCAGGCATGGGATGATATTAGATTCTGACTGTTGGATAACTGTGAGCAAAAATATTGTGGTATCACGATATTAAAATTACAGCTCTAAGATGACCTTTTTTGAGATATTTCAGTTTTTTTCCATTGAACACAATCCATTTTATTTTTAAACAAAATGTAAAATATTTCGTACAGAAGGAGTACCATCTTAAGTGCAAATGAATACATGCTATCATTCTTAGGTTTTAATTCTTCTTAGTAAGTCACAGTGTCCCATCACTGGTCAGCAGCTTCTTGAAAAGACCTGTGTGCTTTTCATGTTGTCCTTGGGGCTAACTAGTATCTGTTGTCACTTTTTTTTTTTTTAATGAAGGACAATGGACATTAATCAGAGCATAAAGGCATCCATGTTCGCAGTGTCTCTGCTGCCTCCCTCTTCCTTCGTCAACTGCTGGCTGAGAAGGAGGGGAAAAAAAGTTCATTGGAGGCAATTCACTTAAAAGCTGCAGCTGGTTTACTCAACTCTGCAAGCAGCCAATCATATTGTGCTTTGCTTAGACGTCCCCTCGAAACGAAATGAAGAACTCGATACCGTTGACAGCCAGTATTAGCAGTTTCTTGATGACATGACTTTTTAAATCTACGATAAACCGGTCATCAGCCCGTACCTACCTTCAACCTTTATTTACTGATAATACAGATGAACCTTTAATACAGAGCCCCGACATGACATAGATTGGGAAAGTGAATTTGTTTGTGCCCACAAAAATGAAGCTGTGCCCATGAAGTAAGTGTGCATGGTACGCTAATACCTGGCCACAAAGTAGCTGCACTGGACATTTGTGTAAGCAAATGGAGCAGACATTTGGTCGAAAATGTGTGTCGCCGCAGCCATTTCCTCTGGTGTCGTCATCACGCTGGCTGAAGAAACGTGGCGAGCTGGCCATCTGTGCGGAAGAGCTCAGCATCTGGAGAGCGTTCAGCAACAGGAGCAACTACCTGTTCCTCTTCAATGACGTGCTCATTGTCACCAAGAAGAAGAGGTCAGTCAGCATTTCAACTCCACCGCAACTCGAATGATACAAGCAATGTCACTGGATGCATTGCCAGTGGGCTTCTTGTGTAAGTGACTGACGTCAATTTTTTTTTTTGTAGCCGTGCGTGATCTAAATCGACTATTACCGTCTAAATTGGACTCATGTGTGTCCAATTCTGTTCAAGAGTGAAATTTATAATCATTCTAAAAGATGAATCTTTTTATTACTGACAAGGGTCTCTCAATGTGTATTTTGTTAAAAAGAAAAAAAAATTGGATAGAGAGATGACCAGGACGAGATAATCAGGATTTTTTTTGCCAGTCATTTCCTGAAGATTGTGAGACGATTCAGCAGCTGACTTGCAGGGAACAGAGGAGGCTGAGGAACATGGATGTGGTCCACACATACTTGACATTCTTCAGCTGCTTAGCCTTAGAGCGATTTCAGCTTTGTGTTTTGACTTGGGGGGGGGGGCGAGGGGGGGACAATGTCTGCTCGGACACTTTTTAAATGGTTGTGACTCACCCAGTACATGCTGGGATGGCAGCGACAGAATGTTTAACGCAGCGTGCTAAGAGCTAAGGTGAACTGTATTAGTCTGCGTTTGTTTCTTCAGCGAGGAGTGTTTTGTGGTGATGGACTACGCCACCCTGGATAACGTGGAGGTGGAGGTCAGTGAGGAAAGAGACGGTCAGGCGTCACCGCCCGCCAAGAACAGCTCAAGCCAAAATCTGTCCTTCAAGCTGCTCATGAGCAAGAACAGCGAGGGCCGACCAGAGCGCAGCGCCCTCGTGGCCGAGTCCAGGTACGCTCCTCCGCGGTGTTGTCCGAAGCAGGGCTTCTCAAAATTAGGGGGTCCGGGAACTTCTTATAGCGAAGAAGAACCTTAGACCGGTGGTTTTCAAACTGGCTGAATTAAAGCAACACGTATGACTTGGTTCGATTACATTTCAGGGTGACATCAAATATGCAGCGACGACGGTATAATACCAAATGTGCTGCGTTTGCAATGATGTTGTTGACTTTTGCTTGACATTCGTATTCATTGTGGGGTTGTAGTTTGCAGCGGCATCACGCTGAGAGCTGTTCCTAATGTTTTGGACTGACCGATGAGCTCACCAAATTGTTATATGAGTACCTCCCGGTGATGCATGTGGCCAATGAGTGTCTGTTTCATGAAGGGTGATTGGAGTGCTTTGGCTCTGGCTCCCCCTGCTGTCAATAACTATGTCACACATAAAGCACCAATAGAAAAAAAAAAATCTATTTTGTAGGTATCTACGCTTTTCATGTGTATTTATTTTTCTGACAACCTTACTTTTACTTGTTACATTTGAAAACAAACATCTTTACTCCCTACTACTTACTCGCTAGTCAAGATTGGCTTGTTTTTTTTTTCCCAATTCTGTGGTACAGTGCAGGTTCATTTTCCACCTTTGCATTTGAATTTTCTTCTTTTCATCATCCTGTTTTGTTTTTTGTTTTGTCTGCATCATTACCAAGGGTGGACCGGGCTCGTTGGATCGTCGCACTCACCGAACACAAACAGACCGAGCTTTTCTCCTGCAAAGACGGTAAGAGTGACAACAAATTCACGCGTATTTGAATTGAAGCACCATCACTGTGGGTTTCATGTGCTCTGACTTGGACTTCTCCTGATGGAGTTAATTGTTTGGAAAGGGTGCACAGAAAACACTTCATTTGCATTTCACATCAACGTGTGCTCGTTTAACATTGTTTTAAATAATCATGCACATTATTAAGCCCAGTCAGAATCTCACGTTACGTGTGTACGTTAATGCAGGGATCTTAGTCTCTTGTAACTTCTTCCGCCTCTAAAGCATAATTTAGCTCTTCCTCAACATGCAAAACGTTTGGCACCAAAATGCCACAAGATGGTTCCAAAGTGCTAACAGAAGAGTAGTACTATTTTCTGATTTACACAGTGCTTTGATGCCATCTTGGGGCGTTTCTGAGATCGCACAAAAAGGCTAGTTTTCTCAAATGAATAATAGATTTTTTTTTTTTTTTAAATAATCAGTAAATATCGGTAGGTGAATTTGCGCGGTGTCAATGGCAAGCCCTGCTGCAAATTACGAAAAGCCACAAGTAATTAACGCCCAACCCCCAAAAGGTCGCTTATAGATGCCACCAAAGCACAACATGAAGCTTCTCAACAAACTTCCACATAGTTCCTTAGCACCAAAATGGCAGAAAAGCACTACACAAAGTTGTTCAACTTGCCTACAAGATTTTGGCAAAGCACTAGAGTGAAGGTCCTCAACTCTGGAAGCCCATTCCCGCCAGTAAAAAAAAAAATGTTACTCTTGAAGAAGCCCATTCACGCCAGTAAAAAGAATTAATTTTTTTAACTGCAGAAGCCTGTTTCCGCCAGTGGATTTTTTTTTTTTTTTTTTGCAGAAGCCCGTTTCCACCAGTCGAAAAAACCCCGTTTTCTTAATTGTACTATGTCCGCGAATAATGTTTGACATAGACGACATTTGAAGAGACCGTAGGTATACCCACCAAGTGCGTGCAACCCTTTGCATCAACGTGTGTGTCATGTGTCATCTTCCACAGTACACCGCTTATCCTGTAGGGGGTCACGGGGAGGTGCTGGAAGCTATCCCAGCTGACAATGGGCAAAAGGCAGACTACACCCTAAACTAGTCACCAGCCAGTCACAGGGCACACACAGACACTGTCACTGAGCGGGAACCGATCCCAGGAATGGGATTCCTTACAATTGACTACTCGTTTATTCACCTAATGGCAGAATTTCTTTTGTTTGTTTTTTGTTAAAAAAAAAAGATTGTTTTTTCTAAACTTGCAGATGCCCGTTTCCAGCAGTGGATTTTTTTTTTTTTTTTTTAGTTCCGCTTGTAAAAAAAAAAACGCGCAAGCCCCAACTGCAGGCAGTCGAATCCACTGGTTTCTGCAATTTAAAAAAAAGTTGGGTTTTTTTTATTGGCGGTAAGGGATTTCTAAACAATTGTGAACCCCTTTGGGGAACACTGCATATACATTTTAACTTTTTTCTTTGGGTGATTTTTTTTTTCATTTTCCGTAAATGCTCATATATGATTTGGGCAACTTTGCTTTGAGGCTAACGATAGTTAATAGTAAGACACAGTTACATTATGATGCAGTTTAAACAGTAACACTGCGCTTATAGAAAGTCGTGATTCATTTAAAATACACGCTGGAGAGACTATGTCTCCCGACTTGCCTGGGAACGCCTTGGGATCCATCCGGAAGAGCTGTAAGACGTGGCTGGGGAGAGAGAGGTCTGGGCTTCCCTGCTAAAGCTGCTGCCTCCGCGACCCGACCTCAGATAAGCGACAGATAATAGATGGATGGCTACCCAAATGCTTAAACACTAAGTTAGTTAAATACAACTGAACTGAACTGTACTTATTGTATATCTGATTCTTTCGCGCACCGTTAGAGGGCGCCACCACATTTTGACTCACTGCCCTAATCATTTTACCCCAAGTCAGATGGAATAGGCAAGGCCTGACATACTGTAAAAGCAGTCAGTTCATGCTGGAAATGCGTTTTAGGTCTGCCCCAGTACGAGGCCACCAAAGCCTACATGCCCAAGGAGCCCGATGAGCTGGGCCTGAGGCAGGCCGAGCTTGTCATCGTCCAAAGAAAGGAGGACGGTGAGGCTTTTTTTTTTTTTTTTTTTTTTGTGGACCCTACGGGGCATGCCCTCTCCTAAAGACTGTATGCTCCCGCCAGGCTGGTGCTACGGGGAGCGGATGCGCGACGGCGAAAGAGGCTGGTTTCCCGCCAGCTGCGCCACAGAAATCACTGACCCCACGGCCATAGAGGACAACATGCAGCGAATGAAGCGCCTCCGCAAAGAAACCAACGTTTGAGGAGAGAGTAGGCACAGAAAACAGTAGTAAGGTCGGAGGCCACACCAACCTCATTTACTTGTGCCTTGGTAAGGCTGAAGAATTGGCATTTGAGGGGAAAGAGGTACCGGCCAAGCCGATTATTATATTCATGAAGATGTACAGTGCATTTACAGCGCTTTACTTTGCCAAAGTTATTTTTTTGAAATTTTATTCCAAAATTGATTCAATTTTTTAAGTCAAAATTCAACACTAAGCAACCTGTGATTAAGTAATGCCAATTTATTGAAATAAAAAGAAAACCACTCAAATTCACAATCACATTTATATAAAATATTTTGTTCCTCCCACACATTTAGGAATGAGGCTGTACAGTGGTGCCTTGAGATATGCCTTCTTTAATTCGAATGACCACGAACATGCTTGTAACTCAAAACAATTACCTCAATTCATTATATCCCATTTAAATAATGGAACTGCCTTACTTCCATTAATTGTTCCAGCCACCACCACCCCTAATTTTCTTTTTTTTTTGGGGGGGGGGGCAAAAATGCAGCTTTTATCAAGTGAAATAGTAATCGCATAATTAACTGGAATGTAAAGAATTCAAGAGTTTTTCATGATTTAGTGCTTCATTTCATTACGCTGCTCCTCTCGGTGTGCACGCCTTGGCCACTGGGGGGCAGTATAATAGTATTACAGTATGAGATATTTTTTTACCTGTTGCTCCACTGTTTGAGAATAAAAATATTGATTGCTTACAAGATAATACTGTGACTTGCTGATTTGTTAGCACGGTAATGGTGTTGTCCATTACCTATGAGCCAACGGAGGCATTCTTCAGGCTTCTTTGCTCGTTTTAAATACACGTGATTCTCTTAGTTTGTTTAGCTTGACAGTAAACTTCAACTAGTGGCATTAAATAGATTGAAGCCTCTATTTTTATTGTTCACTATTTGCCAAACTGCTGCTTACTAAGTCGTTTGAGTTCATCGTCATCATACAGTGCTCTTAATTCCAGTTTGGACTAACGATTCAAAAGGGCGGTAGGGATAATCAGCAAAACGATTGCTTATGACTGCATGAAATGCATGAAGGCACCACTGTACAGTCAATGCGGCTTTTCAGATGTACTGTACATGGGATTAACCAGGGCCCACAATTTATGTTTCCATAAAAACACCCCTTTCTACAGTAGGTCATTACTGATTTCTTATTATAGGCATTTTAACATACAGTAGTTGTCATCTACCTTTTGTAATAGCAATTATGCTTATGGTCTTTATTTAAAAGCCCAGTATTTTGTGCATGTGAGAAAAGTTGTGAATATTTTAAGTGGTTTTCCTACACTGCATGATCACTTCACCTCCGGAGGAACTTGAATCTTACTTCTTGAAAATTACATGTGCATATGTAGAATCTAGCTCAGGGGTGGCCAAATATGTCCCCGGCAGACGGCCATCTCAGTTCTTGATCCAGTCCACAGAGCATTCATATTAAATGAGCAGTCCTGTCATATTTGTTGCATTCATTTTTGAGTTTTTTCTTCTCCTAAAATTGGGTACCGTAATTACAATGTATCCATTTCATCAAATTGGCTGAGTGAAATAAAAATGCATATGCTGTATAGACTAGGAAAAACAATCTCATTGTTTTAATTGTAAAAAAAGTAACTGGTTAAATACAATGGGGGGAAAAAAAAGTAAAATGTATAGAACAAAGTTTTTTAGGGGGCCTGATCTATGAATTTCAAATTAAATGTAGCCCTTAAGCGCAAATTTCTGCCCACTCTGGTCGAACTGAATACTAAATGTTATGCATATTATGACCTCGGTATCATCATATTGCTCAGCATTCAGTGATGAGCCTTGTGTAATTTTGTGAAACTTCTAACTAGCTTTGGTTGCCTACATCCAATAAACAAAACAATCACTCCATTGTCCCTGGTTTTTGGACTTTTATTTGAGCTTGCATTTTGTTAAAATGTTTGAATAGATAAAAAGTTATTTAAAAATGTCAAACTGACCAAATATCAAATTTCACTCATTCATTTTTTTTTTCTTGAAAAACCATTTGGTGTAAAAACTTAGGATTTAGAAAAACGTGCCGTTTCCCCAAAATGTGTTGTAGCTGTCACGTAAAAAGAAGGAAAAAAACAAGTCTGCATAGAACCTGCAGGCAATCGGTGGTAATCTGTTCAAATGCATGGTGCAAGCTTGTGACGGTCATCAAGTCAAATCTTTTATTGCTCTGATCTTGTTGGATGTTTCTTGTTGACAAAAAACTGCAGGGGAAAGAGAGAAAACTTGTAATTTCGTCCACTGCTCCTCAGCATGGCGCAACTACTTGCAAGTTTAGAGACGCTTACCCGGACGATGGTAAAAGATGGTAGGTGCCGGTGGGCAGGTTGTTCCCTACTCAGCCCCACCCTGCTGGGCCTCGGGAGCGGCCGTTTTCTCTACGGAGGCGTCGCCTCCGGCCTTGGCCTCCTTGGTATCCTGGCCGGGTTTGCCGCCGGTCGGTGGGCGCGGTCGGCGGCGGTAGTTGACATTGCGGCGGTAGCGCCGCTGGCGGGGCTGCTGGTTGGGACCCCCTTCGCCGCCCTGATTCTCCTTGTCCTCCTCGCCGTCCCGCACCGGTCTGGGACGGGGTGGACCCCTGACGTAAACAGGTAGGAGGGGGGGAAAGGTTTGTTGATCAAGAAGCAAATTGCAAGACCTTCGCTGCTATTTGAGGTGAGGATGCAACAAAAAAAAAAACACTTTAAAACCAAAAGTCCCGCCACAAAGAGTGACACTGCTAGTAACTGGTGAACTTAGGTTTACATGGTTCATGAACTGGTTAAACCATAAATACGGTCTACCACAAACTTATACCTAAACAGTTTATCATTTCAAAATCATGTTACAACATCACTCTAAAAGGCTTACAAATGATGTAAGGACATGGCAAAGACTGCGTAACTTGCGATAAACCAGGCTGAACTGGTCCCCTTCATCGAAAAGTCACATTTCTTCAACTTTAAACTACCTTTCATTAACCTTTGTGGAAAACGTCATTGGTCAAGGCCAGTGAAAAATGTGCTTCCTTCCGAACATAGGAAAGAACAGCACTGTTTTTAATGAATTTTAATTTCCTAAGCAACATCATCTCGCAACAAGTATCGGTAACTCAAGACTGAAACTCTAGAGCCTTTGTGTGGTTCGTTGGTGGCCTGTTGCATTCAACATTGCTGCAGTCAAGGATTATGGGTGACAAATATGTCTAAATGGTTGGTCAAGAGTAACTTGTTGTAAAAAGTGGCTGAGAGGTTGTGGCGAAGCTCCTTTCCTAAGCATTTTAGAGTCATCTCGCTTGAACAAGAAAAACAGACTCCAAGGAAGCCTTCAGTCTCAGTCAAGACGTATCATCACTTCGGCATACTTCCGTGACACCAATTACTACTTTCCTATTAACTTGTGAATCGGGGAATCTAACTAGCGAACCCCAAATAGGCAGGGGCTCACTGTAGTGCGGTGATTCTTAACATGGGGTTTGTTAAGTCAGTCTCAGGGGTACTGCAGAAGTCAAGATGGCGGGTGTGTGTGCGTGCGTGCGTGCGTGCATCTGTTCTGTTCACTACCGCGACGTCATATTTTCAAGGAATGTACACTATCGTTGTGTCCATTGTACTGTAGTGCAATGTTTACATCCGAGCTCCCCTTGCAGTGCCGTTAATGTGGATAGTGTAAAGATGCTACTCCCAAAACAGTACTATCGATACACGATAAACTTCAATCACCGTTCATACAATTCGACCCTCTTTTGCCCTTTGCCACATTTCAGGTTTCAAACAAAGATATCAAATTGGATTTTTCTTTTTCTGTGAAGAATCAACACCAAATGGGACAATCATGAAGTGGATCGACATTTTATTACGAATTAATAAAAAATTGAAAAGTATACCTTGGCCGTAAGCCTCTGTAGTAGTTCTGCCTGGCGGGTTTGTTTCCCTGATCTGGACCCCCCTGGTTCTCATCACCCTCACTGGCCTGGAAGCAAACACGAGACAAGTTTCATCGAGCGCAGGATAACAATGAAGAAATGATTCGCTGACATGGGGTGCTGTATTGTTTAGGTCCAGACACCCGATACACCAATATTTATTTTTGTTGACAACCACGTCAGTGACTTGTTTTTTTTTTTCTCAAGGTCCGGGCTGGGTCAGGAGAAACGGAGTGCCTGCTTGAGGAACATAGTCGTGTGACCTCTGTCAGCGTGGTGCGGTGGTGTACGGGGGCCGGCGGCCTGAAGCGTCTACGTACGAAGTATGGCGGGTAGCGCCGTCTGCCGGGGTAGGCGGGCCTCCGCGGCTGTTGCTGCGAGTCTCCCTCGGGGGCGCTCTCTCCGCCTTCCCGGCCGCCTTTGCCTTCGCGACCTCCGGTGCCCGGCTCGCCCTCTCCGTCACTCTGGTAGTTCTCTGGATAGTCACCGCCGCGGGGGGGACCCCTCCTTCGGGGGTAGCGTCTGTAGCGGTTCCTGTCGGCAGCGTACTTGCTTCCCTGGACCGCGATGCCCCCTGGGCCGGTGACATTCGCCGCCTCTGCCCCCTGGTGCCCATGGAATGACACAATCAGGAAACGGGTACAGATGTAGGCGGCAAAACAGACGACATGAACTAAATGCTTACTTTCTCTCCCTCGACTACGTCAAACTCCACAGTTTCTCCATCACCAACACTGCGAAGATATTTTCTCGGGTTGTTCTTTTTGATGGCTGTCTGAAAATGAAGAGCGAAAATAAGAAATGCATACGCAGTGATACTTTGAGTAGGACTGAACATTTTGGAAAAATAATATAATTGCAATCCCGCCCCCCCTTTCGATATTGCGATTTAAAATGCGATTATTTTTTTCCAAGGTCCTCTTCACATGTATTTTTAAACAACCACAAGCAATAAATTCATCTGAATCACAATAAACACAGATGTTAACTGTTCTGGATTGTCCATATTTTCTAAACAGAAATCTCTGAACGCAACCTTCATTAGGGCCGGAACATGTGGGGTTCTGCATATTTATTTAAAAAAATAAATCAATATGACCATAGGTCATATGGACAACACGCCACCTACGCTGGTAGCTCTGATAACGTAAGCATTGCTGTGGACGCAAACACAAATCCAAAAAGAGCTGAAAGCTAACGCCTTGGCCCCGATCACTGATATTCATATCAGTGGAAAGAAACAAGTGTAGCCACACAAAGTGCAGATTCATTGGCATATTATCGTGTCCATTAATACGCAACGGACAGATACAGACTCGTTACGCATTGGAAACGGATATGCCGGTCGCCAATGTCTTTAATTTCCTAGCGGGCGTCACAGAACCAATGGGGCTGAACAAGTGATTAAATTGTGTAAAAAGAGCACTGCAGACATTAGCTGTGAGCCAATGTGCATGGTTGCATCCGCTAGCATTAATGTTACATGGCTATTATTAGCGCCTACCATACATAAATGGGTTTCAGTCGCTCTTCCACCATAGTGTTTAAGTGTAGGAGTGTGTGTGCGCAAATGCACACAACAGCAAGCAGGCTGACTGACAGAAGGCAACAAAGCAGTGCAAGCGAATGTGGATGATATATGTAAACAAACACACACACACGCAAATGACCATTTATAGTCTGAAAAAACTACTGTCCATTTTTTTCTAATCGGGTATTGAGTAGATTTTGTAATTATGTTGGCAGGCGTCATTTATTATGCATGAATGTTTTGATCTTTTAGGGTCTGCTTAGGCTAAAATAAAAGCGAACGATCCATGAGTACATATGAAAGGCTTCTCTAATTTAGAGTTGTTCATTTGCAACATGAAGTTGAAAGAAAAAAAAGATGGAGCAACAGCTCAAAACTCAAAATACTTGTACACTGGGGCATTTTTAAGTCAAGGTATTACAGTACAGTGTTAATTAAGGTCCTATGAAAAGCGCCTAAGTCCTTTTAACCAGTGGTCGCCAACCTTTTTTTCTGCCACGGACCAGTTCATACAAGTCTATACCCCTCGCGGCCCTGTCAGGTTTTCGAGGGTAATTCCAAAGACGACCTTCGGTTTTGGGGAGCTGCTGAGCCAGGCGTTTTAGGCCTTGATGGCTTAATGACTAACAGATTATTTCATTCCAAAAAATAATTGCCACACAGTTCATTTTGTGCATTGTGGGAGGACTTTATGCAAATCGATTGATTAGGCACACCCAGTGTGATTTATTAAAGAACCTTAGTAAAAGATCACAATCTTTGTAAATCACATCCAACAGCTGCGTGGGTTGTGCGTTAGCACAAACACACTATTAAGCACCCACTAATTGGCATTTTTGTAAATCAGACCCTAGCCCTGGTGTAGTTATGGAATTGGAGGAGGGAAAAAAAAAAAGGACATACGTGGTCATCACACAAACTGCAAAATGCGTCGTAAACGTACCTGGTGTACAAAAACGTCCTCTTTAGTGTCGTTCCTGTGCAAAGAAGATCACATCTAGTTAGTGAAACAATGCAGACGGAATCATTTGGTCGAGGGACAGACTGCGGCTAAAGTCGCAAGTGTGAAGATTAATTAAGCGGCGCACGAACAGCACGGTGAACAGCAGACAAATTGTCCCATCAGCGCCACAGGCAAATCAAAGCTATAATAGGATTGCGCTTCTCCCTTCAAACACACTTACAGGGCCTCTTAAGAGGAACAGGTGGGGAGTAGGACGAGGCGGGGGTCCACTTACCTATTGATGAAACCATATCCATTCCTGACGTTGAACCATTTCACTGTACCCAGGACTTTTGTGGCTGCCGAGAAAGACAACATTGCACAATAAACTCAAAAGAGCAGAACAGACATATGCTACCCTAGTTCTTAACGTTCTAGAAGGCTATTTTTATCTTCAATTGTTCCTAAGTCGTTATTTTCCAATTTTTCGTTATGATCATTACTTTGTTTTTGGATGGCACTCATGAGCACTAACTGATACGTGGTGCAAATTGGCAAATTTCACTAAATCAGCCATAAACGACTGAGTGGCCTCATGAACAGTGTCTTCCCTAGCCTTAACTTTTAAATCGTCAAAAATGCTTGTAGCATTCACTTGTATGAGCATGAACACAATGGCACCCGTAGGTATGACGCAGCTTATATTGTGTAGAATACAAAAGTTTCGATGGTTAAGGCAAAATGTCGTGCAAAGCCAAAAATGTAACATGGGACATTGGAAATATGGTGAGAAAATTTTTATCCAATGCGGCTGTCTGTTTGCAAGTCCCAATATTCATAATTAGGTTGGCATCTGTAATCCAATTTTTACATACAAAGTAGGCCATTTTGCAACCCACATTTTTACACAGCCACACCCACTCAAGACCTTTATGAAAGGGACACGGCAATGGCATCAAATAACTTCGCCAAGCTTGCCTGGAAGTTATATATAACTGCCAACTGCCACGCTCTTTTTAGACCTAAGGGGTGCCCCTGAGCCAGCTGCACTCGACAAGCAGCACTAAGAGCCAATCCAGACCAGCATGTTTTCCTTGTACTTTATGTTCTATAAAGCTCTTATACATAGCCAAATTAATTACAATTATAATTTACTCATGACTATTTAATTGTGTATGTGGGTATAACTCAGCTTAGCGATTCTCAGATGGGTGGTTTGGACGCAAAAGTGGGTCGCAGGCCAATTATGGGCGGGTCATGGACAGGTTGTCAAAAACAAAAAACAAATAATGACAGGGGTTATGAATGGCATTCAAAGAATGCACACTCAGTTACTGCCAATAGTTTGTATATGTATTGCGTGTTAATGCTAACATTTAAAACAATAAAAATATTGGATCTAAAATGCATCATTAAAAAACTCAATCGAAGGCAGGCAGTTGTTTTTTTTCTCATACCGTCAACTATGACAGTCTTGACTTTTTTTTAAAGTTTTCTGCTAATGTGCTTAAATGTTGTAGTTTTGTTGGTTGGTTTTGTTTTCTCTACTTTGCTTTTGAAATGTTAACTGGTGTGTTTGTAAATGCTTGTAGGTGTTGTCTTTGCTTGTGTGAAGCACATTGAGTTGCCTTGTGTATGAAATGTGCTATATAAATAAAACTGCCCTGCCTTGACATTCAAGGATACAAAGTTGAGGACATGGAATATTTAACGTGCGTCCAAGGCTGGACTTGCCTTAAATTGGAACATTTTGAGACATACGTCCCCAAAAAAATATTTGGCTGCATTTTACAAAATAGTATTTAATATTACAATACTGTATTTGTACATGTAGTCACGTTCACCCTCAGTTTCTAAATAAGGTTCTCTGAAAGGCACTAAACATGTAAAGTGGGTCACAACTTCAGCTTCAATAGGAAAATGCGGGTCCTAGTTTTAAAACAGTTGAGAACCACTGGAAACTGCAGTCGTAATAATTATTTAGTTTGTGCGTGTGCTAAGTGTCCCTATTCAAATTCAAATAGTGAAGATTCCACAAATACATAATCTAGTGGCCCACTTTAAAACAGAGCGCGATTTGCACGTGGTGATGTCGCGCGGTGACATCTTAGCATAGCTGGCTACTAACTAGCACGGCTAACTAGCCTAATGCTTCGCAACCATGTGGTTGAAACCGGGCCAACGAGCTCGAACCACGGCGGCTTACATGACGGCAAATGGCGCGAACACACCAAAAATAAAAGCATTCACCTGCTTCGCGTCGCCGGTGAACAAAAACGACAACGACTAGAATAAGGGTTCGGCCGACATTTTGGGTGGCCCCTTCAACCGTGAAAATGAGCGAGCTAGGCTCGCGCTAGCTTAGCCAGCTATCATCCCCAGTCGCCGTTAAGTAGCTGACAAGAGGCCGCAAGTGACAGTGGAATTCGACTTGAATTCTAGGCTGTGCCGCGTTTTGTAGTTATTTGAACGCCCGTCAATCGTGTCGTGCTCCGGTTTTAGGTAAGCGCCGAAGCAGTTTCATGGGGGAAAGCAACCGACACGGAAACCGGAGGCTATACTGTGAACAAAGGGACGGCCAAATTGGTTAGCATTAGCTCGGTTGCGGAGACGACGGTCACATCTGGTTACGGTTAGGCGAATTGTCGGGAACAATTACGGTAATGAAATTCATAGTTTAATAATCGAAACGACAGTAAGATAGGGAGCGGTCCAACTTGTAACGGCCGGCCAGTAACGTGGCACGAGTGGACGGGGACGTCAGAAGGCCAACTAAACCGCAGAGTACGCGGTTGCCGCATGTTCAAAAAATTAACCACCCTTAAACGATTTGAGCGGCATGACTTTAAACTCAAAGAAAATGTGAAGGTACATGTTTAAGATCACGCATTGGTTTCACTTCCATTGCCATTTCAAACTTCCGAGTCACATTACTAGTTGGTGCATTCAGCGACTGTTCGATTGCCCAGGCAGATATCAATTTCTACCATGTACGAAATTTGTCAAAGTTGTCCGGTGCTGGTAAACATTCACCTGCGAGTTGGTGGCTAACTAGACACCAGTGGCTAAATAGGTAAATGAGCTCACTTCCAGGCGTAATCTTACCGATGACCTTCTTATCCCCCGCGGAAGCTGTGGCAACCGGGCTGGATGGACTCTCCACGTCGACAGCAGGCTGCTGCGGCTGTGGTTGTATCTCGGCCTCGCTGCTCATGGTTACTACTAGTTGGTAATGGCTTCTGCCGGCGGCGGCTCTCTGTTGTCTCTCCCGGTGCAAGATGGTAACCTGGCCGGCGGTGGTGGGGGGGCTACTGCCTTCGGGCTCTCTGCTTTCTTCTTCCCGCTCCCGTTGCCGATCGAACTGGGCAAACAGTAAACTGTGCTCGGGAAAATTCCTGGACTGAGCACCGCCCAGCAGGCTATATGATTGGCTGGCATCTGGAACGGAAATGAGCGTGCGCTGCGATTGGCTACCACACGGTTATAGAAGGCGAGGGAGGCGTGTGTTAAACTATGATTGGCTGGGTAAGAAAGTACCTGTCAATCCTCAGCGCCCCATAGTGACGTCAAAGACAGACGTACAAGCTGACACTTTTGGAATACGTTGATGTGATATAATAAGCGTAATGTTTAAATCATTAGAGAACAAGACATAATCTACATTATGCATACGAAATCTAAACGTTAAAATTGGGTTTTATTTAGACGATTCAACAGCAGTTCAACATTTTGCCATATGGGCCAATATGTGTATTTCAAACATTTGACATAATTGTACAGAGGGTGAACTGAATAATATTTTACCCACTGTTACTGGAAATTGTATCTGTGTCTGAAGCCCAGTCGAATGGAGTTGACCTTATTGCAAAGGAAGCCAACAAGGCATTTTATTCCACTGGACATGATGAAAATGCTGCATTTTTTTAAATGTGTATATAGTGCATTCCACCATGTCAAGGCCCACAGTATGGGCATTCATCCATTTCATGGTAGTCTTAAAAATGATGCAGAATCCGCATTCAATACCCCCCAGCCACATAAACCTGGCCTATACAAATCACTGCTTCAATGCAGGAATCAACAGTAGGGAATCCAAAACTGGACGTCCAGTACAGAAGACAGACCAGACTGGGTGTGAGACAAGCCCACCGCAGCCCCCAACCATTGTGATGTTAATGCTCCACTGACACTGTTTATGAGCATTGGCTTATGTGCGAAGAGCTCCTTGTTCACGTTCTCCCACACAAAGATGGGCTTTTGCACTGAACTCAGAAAGCCTCCCCATGAAGCCACCCCTCCATCTCTTTACACACACACGCACACAAAACGGGGGGGGGGGGGGGGGGGTTCCTTCCTCCAGCCTCCATAAGAACAGTCCCCATCTAAAAGGATTCTTTTGTGCCAGAGGAACGAGGTCCAAGGCAGAACAGCGAGAGTGTGAATGGGGGAGGGGGGCTGAGCTTGGATTTGTATGGATGGCTGGGATAAGAAGGGGGAGGCAAGTTCAACAGAGGATTCCTCGCTCAGTCTGCTTGGTATTAAGTGTTTGAAACACCATCACTGGATGGATCATTGCTCATCAAGTCACTTCACAAATAATAGTTACCCGAGCCCGTTTTTTTTCTCCATTAGCCCTGATTTGAGATTCTGAATTTGGGTTTGTGGGGAAGGGTGGGGGTAGGACGGGCTGGCAACGGGGTTAATAAAACACTGGGAACACAATGTTCTTGCAGTATAAACATTACATTACACCCCAGTCTTGCCATTCAAAATGAACGAAACCTTGGAGTAAAATAAAGGTGCCTGACTGACTATGAATTTAGGATTTTTTTTTTGAAGTGCAATATTTTTAAATATATTTTTAAAATATCTGTGTCACTGTGTCAGGTTACAACACTTATAATAAAACCTTACAATACTTATAGGAGTAAATATGGAATAACTTATGTGCAATTATTTTAACACACTGATACAATTTTTATGTTACTGTTTGGGTCTGGACGCATTAGGAAAAAAATATAGAGAAAAATAGGTTACTGTAGCTATTACAGACACCAAACAAAAGGGGGCAGTATATTACCAGTGAGGTTAAAAGCACAGTCAAACTAAATGTAGTCTCCCAATATGAAGAAAAAAAGTGAAACAGCTGTCTAATAGATTTGAATTTAATTAATATATATACTTTCACACTTTAACCATTAATATATTATTAACTGTGCAAAACTAATCTTGCAAATGACTTGTCGTGACCCCTAATGGAATAAGTCGCAACAGGAAAAAAAAAAAAACTGTTTATGTTATCGTCATTCAATTCAATTAGGAATTTTATTAACAGAGACACGCAAATGTACATTTTTTTTTGTTTAAGTAAAAATATTTATTTCCGGTTCATGATACAAAGTTGGGCTAAATCTTCTTTGGGTTTTACACATACAATTGAATTAGACATTGAACTAATGACATTATGAAAGGTCAACAAATGGGACACACTGTAACTTCATGTGCACAGAAACATCTTCTCTCACATCTCTCCGCACTGAGCAATGAGGATAGGGAGCTTGGGCTTGTTGTTGGGTCCCGTGGGAACGTTCTGTTGGGGGTTGGAATAAAGAATATTTATAACATTAACAACAAATGTGTCACACTGCTAATTCTATAAAGATGCGTGAAGTCAATTGATATTCAATGCAAAGCACCTCAATCTTTCTCATGATCAGTAATCCATCCACAACTTTACCTGTAACAGCCACAAATAAGAATATTCAAGCATAACATATATAATCTTAAACTTTAAATGAATACAAATTCCACATTAATGTGAATCCATACTCACCAAAAACAACATGTTTTCCATCCAACCAGTCACATTTAGTGCAGGTTATGAAAAACTGGCAACCATTTGTCCCTGGACCACTGTTTGCCTACGAAGAAAGAATGATTAAATCAGTATGTTTGAATGTTAAATAGGAAAAAAAAAACATTTTTTTCTCTTTTGGTAGGTTTGGTGCTTCAGAGATCAGTCAAAATGGGGAACTCTGCTTTGAAAACAGCTGGCCATGAATGAAATATGGATTTGCTAGCTATTTTGTACTTTTTTCTTTACACAGTACGTATAACCAAATGATTTTATTTGCTGTTGCACATCACTGTTGTTCTTACACATTCCTGTTGCAAGTTTTTGAAAGCAAACACAATAAACCGGATGACACATTCACCGTAAACGAATACTATACTAGTTTATTATTGTTACTTTTAGTAGGACCGGATGATATTCAGTAATCCCAATTTGTGCTTCACTTGAAATGTTGTGAGTCAATCCCAACGACTCTTTAAAATTCCAAGACTTAGATTAAAGACATGCCCATCTGACAATAGGATAATGTCAAAAACACTGGCAGAGCTGCAATGAGTTTCTAGTAAGCGCATGAATGATCACTAATCTTAGTGGCAGATATGGGGTGGCTCCAAATTTAATTTTGCTTAGGGCCTCCGAGATGTGTGGGTAGGCTCTGATCAAAACGACGAGAAATCCACATACCATGGATAGAAGACCAGGTGCAGAATGCTTCACTCGAAAGTTTTCATCTGCAAATGGACCTCTGTAGATGCTACAGATACCAGTACCGTCACCCTATAAGAAACAGTGCATAGGATCATACTCACAAAAACTGTACATTTACAATTTTCAAGCAGCCCAGCAAGAGGGCTATTTCATTATTTTTCCATTTGCAACCTGACAATTTACCGTAGGAGGGAATAGGATTGTTTTGTTTTTTTCAAGCATGAACCCTTGAGATCAAACAACTTATAACAGCTTTTCAGTATTGTTTTTAACGGGACAAATATAGTGCAAGTCAAATGTGTAAGGCATTGCTGCCATCCGAGCGGTAATCCCATCAGAAGTAATGTTTTCATTTTGAAAATGGCCTGAAAATGCAGCTCCTTGTCATGCCTACTGTACTATTTGGCATTTACTCACATTGACAAAGTCCCCTCCCTGGATCATAAAGTCTTTGATCACTCTGCAAATGAACAATATCACGGGTGTGTTATAAGAGACAATGAACTCTGTACAGTTTGACTGTATATATTATCCATACCTGTGGAACGTACAGCCCTTAAAACCAATAGGAACACCATCTTTCCTGTGAGACAGATTTTTATTTCAATGCCTCATAAAAGGCAAGCCTGCTTGTTCACATAAATGAAACATCAGTAACATTTACAGTAAATCTGCCTTACCGGAACTCTCCAGTGCAGAACTGCCTGCGAAAATTAAACAAAAATTTTTAAGTCGCGCAATATCTGTACAGATATTGATGCTGGTATGGCTGCATCCCTAAGTATATTTAATTTTACTTTTTAACACACATATTTACCCTCAATGTCATTCACGGACCAAAGCAACATGTGGTGCTGTAGGGCTCTAATTCAGGTGTGCCCATGTCCACTTCTCAAGAACCCCTATCCAGCCTGTTCTATTTCATCCCTTCTGACCGCCAGGGGGCGGTGCTTAAAGTACTGAATGTTGCATGCGCAATTCGAGTATTACTCACCTGTGACACCTGGATGACACTGGACGTGTATAAGTTCCGGTCTGACCAGAGGTTAGTTTCCTATGGAATCTCCTCGCGTGAACACGAGGATTCCGAGTGACAGGATGGCGGTCATTCGGGATTCATAGAACCGTAGTTACACGTAACTTTCGCTTTAGGTGTATCCCTATTTCAACACATCTGCTTCAAATGATCAGCTCATCAGCAAGGTTTGCAAAAGCCTGATAACGACCGTGATGATTTGAATTAGGTGTGTTGCAGTAGGGATACATCTAAAACAGGCTGGATAGGGGATCTCGAGGACCGGACTTGCTCTGATTAATATTTAGTCAATCCGAAGGATGGGGGAAAAAAAACTTTTCAGATTTTTCAGAAATTTCCAGAAAAGGCACAGTAAAACGATGCTCAAATTAAGATGACAACATACCGGAAATTCTCGGCCGTCCTTGGGACAACATCAGCAAAAAGTTCAACTTTCATCCGCCCCACATCCTGAAACGTAGTGGAGAAAAATTGGTTTAAACAAACAGCTGATGAGACATTAACACAAGTTTTATCATTGGAAACAACCCATGTAACCAAAAAAACAGAACATTATAGAAAGATGTGGGCAGCAAGACTTGGAAAATACGGTTGATTTGAGCATTGCCGTTAAAGTAATTATAAACCTTCAAACAACCGCTACTTTATCATGAATGAAGCAACAACACATAAAAATGATGACTTCTATGCCTTTCTGTGACTCTTCCAGTCTCTCCATATATCTGTTGCAACGTGCTGGTGTGCACAAAGCTCAGTGGCCGCTTCCCTTTGAAAAGTTTGAACCAATTCTAATTGAACCAGGAAAAGTATTGGTCAATGTATGGATCAAACGTGAATTTTGCCATTCAGATCTTTGTTTGAGAACAGCAAGCTGTCCAAAATGTACTACAACACTGAAGAGTTGCACATGCAATAAAAGGTTTAGAGAAAGTCAATTCAAGCAAAGGTTAAAGTGCATTTTAGGTTGACCCCAAAGTCCAATATCGCTAACTTTCCGTCAGTGGTGTGTGTGAAACGCCACATTGGAAGGGGACTGAGACGAAGGTGAACAGGGACAATTCAAAGTTTCAATAAATGAGCAGAAGCTGTCATCTTCTGCATTACCTGTTACATTGTGCATAAACGCCACATGGGAGGTAAAAACTAGGCCGACTTCCTTGAAGACAAAAGAGGGCAGTGCAACTACTGTAGTACAACTCCAAGACAAGCAGAGATGCACAGGCTCTAAAAGAAGGCGTGAAAAGCGATAAGGCACGTGGTACATATTTTACAGGAGCTTGTGACTGCATAGTGTCAAGCAGCAGTACTTGCTTTGCCAGTCGTCACTTACGGCTGAAACACAATTCCGGAAAGTCAGGTTTCTTCTGGGATAAAAATTAGGGCTGAACAGTTTTGAAAAAAAAAAATCTTAATGCAATTTTTTTTCTCTCCCTCAGTATTGCAAAATAATATGCAATTATTTTTTTCAAGGTTCTCTTCCCATAGATTTTTTTGGAACACAAGCAATAAATTAATCTGTATTACAATAAGTAATGCCAGTTTTACTATTCAAAGGTTTTGGCCTTATAGGTTAGGCTTATGTTCAAATAGAGGCAAATGAACAACGAATTAATGTGAAAAACAGTTTATCTATTTCAATTAGAATGATAATTAAAATTAATTTTAATAATTATAATAATTTATAATGCGCTTTACATTTGTGGACGAATCTCAAAGTGCACAGTACGGACAACAGTAAACAGAATAGCAATAAAATCGAACAACAGATAAAGGAAATAAAAAAATCAACAAAAACAATCAACAAATGAAATCATTTACTGTCAAATCAGCCAGGAAAAGCTTTTCGAAAAAGGAAGGGAATGTTTTTAGTCAACCCGGAGGTGGTCAAGGAGGACGTTGCAGATGGAGAGCAGCAGCATGAAGGCTCAGTCACCCATAGTCTTGAGCTGAGCCCTGGGCGGGCCTAGATGGCCTGATCGGTTTTTGGCCAAGGTACTGTATATGGATTGAGGAGTTCAGTGAGGTAGGTGAGGGCTGCACCGTGCAGAAATTGATGAGGGTGAAGGAGGATTTTGAATTTGATCCCAAGGTGAACGGGGAGCCAATGCAGAGTGCAAAGGATGGGGGTGATGTGCTCTTGTTTATGCACTCTCATCAGGACCGGAGCAGTGTTGTTTTGGACAATTTTGGAGCCTTTGTAGGATTTTGCTTGGGATCCTGATGAGGAATGTGTTACAGTAGCCCAACGTGGAGGAGACAAAGGCATGGACGAGCCTCTCTGCAGCAGGACGGGCGAGAGATGGCGGGAGTTTGGTGATATTGCGGAGGTGAAAAAAGAAAGAAAGAAAAAACAAAAGAAAGAATGAAAGCAAGAGAGACAGAAAGCAAGAGACAAAGAAAGCAAGCTCCAATATTTATACAAAAAAAATATCAGGCGGCGGAGGGCATTTTGGGCTGACAGCAACTCTGCAATTGTTTTGAGTGACAGTATTGAATTTATATTTGACTTTAATTTCATCCCATTTGAAACATGAAGCATAAAGTGGACATTTATGGTGATAGTAACAGATATGACGTGATATGACTTTAGTGACGTCTCCATGAAATGAGATGAAAAAGCCTCACCTCATTATTTCCCCCAAATACTGCATTTCTACCTCTGACCGAATCGCTCTACTGTTGAAATGCCCCGACACGCTGCACCACATTTACTTATGTAAACACAACGTTGTGAGTATGGTCGACCGTCCCTTCTTCTGCGTATGCAGGTCACTTTAGGGGCGCAATTATGTTCACACAAGAAAAGACAACGAGGGCGCATTTATAATGTAATATGAACGCTCCCGCGTAAAGATGAAAATGACTTCCCAGCCCTGATTTGCAGACGCGGTATGTGTGCAAAGGTTCGCGAGCAGAAGTCCCATTAACCAGGTCAAATAAATATTCAGGCAGTTATTTTGCAAATACAGTATCAATTTTCATTGTTCAGTGCTCTTTTTTCTACTGTATTATTAAATTATTAAACATTTTTGTTTGATAGATGGATAATTTAAGTTCAGCTTTTTAATTCATTTGAAAGAGATCGTCGCTGCGCTTTTTTTTGGTTCGAGTTCAAAATGTATTTGTTTAATAAATAAAATGTAATTTTCTAAAACATGGATGGACTGCATGGATTTGATAAGAAACACTATTTTACAAGTAAGTATGTATGTGTGTGTGTTGTGTATATATATATATATATATATATATATATATATATATATATATATATATATATATATATATATATATATATATATATATACACACACACACACACATATACATACATCTCTATTTTACATGTCAAGAAGTGTTTGCGGCTCTCAGTGTTTTTCTTACACCCTGGCACTAGACCATTTCGACATGGCTACATGGGAATGAGATCAAACCCACAACATGGGAGATGACATGATTCTGCGCGTGTGTGAATATGCCTATACTTTCATCAGTCTGAACAATTTAAAGAGAAAGTCAACACTAACATTTATTTTTCAAGAATATGTTCTACGCAAGCGCACTAGTTGAAACAGGGCATTCTGATAAATGTTGCATTTGTGGAATAAGTGTTAATCCACTTCTTTGAGCCATCTCTGAAGGTGGCCATTTTGTCTTCTGTCGACTGAAACTGACATCATAACTGCTCACAAAGACCAATCACGGCTCAGATTCAGAAAACAGGTCAGCCATGATTGGTCGTTGTGAGCAGTTGTGATGTCCTTTTCAGTCGACACAAGACAAAATGGCCACCCCCAGGAGATGGCTAAAAACTAGTGCATTTTGCTGCTTAATTTATATTCCACAAACGCAAAATTAATCAGAATGCCACGTTTCAACTAGTGGGCCTGCTGGGAACATATTCTTGAAAAAAACTTCCGCTTTAAGTATTAAAATCTTTTCATTTTCCTTTTTTTTTTTTAGGTCTGTGCTCATAGAGGCTTTGCATGGGGATTTAAACCATCTTGATTTCCACACCATGAAGAAGAATGCACTGTACTTAATTTGAAATCTGAAAATAGTAACACTAACAAACAAAAATATGAAATTCATCATTTTCATATTTGAACGAGGGGTTGGCACGGTGGTCGACTGGTTAGCACGTCTGCCTCACAGTTCAGAGGTCGTGGGTTCTATCCCGGCTGAGGCCTCCCTGTGTGGAGTTTGCATGTTCTCCCCGTGCCTGCGTGGGTTTTCTCCGGGTACTCCGGTTTCCTCCCACATTCCAAAAACATGCATGGTAAGTTGATTGGACTCCCTAAATTGCCCCTAGGTGTGATTGTGAGTGCGGATGTTTGTCTCTGTGTGCCCTGCGATTGGCTGGCAACCAATTCAGGGTGTCACCCGCCTACTGCCCGAAGACAGCTGGCATAGGCTCCAGCACGCCCCGCGACCCATGTGAGGATAAGCGGTATCATAATGGATGGATGGATATTTGAACAACAGGTTCATATGTAATTTATGTTCATTGTTGTATTATTATTTATTCAAATGTACAATAAACTTCGAATAAATTACTGGTCAGTATTTAAGTGATTTACCTTAAGTGTAGTACTTAAAAAGCAAATCGCAGAACTGATCACTATTGATGAAATTGCAACGAAAGGTTATCCTAACAAATTCAAAAAGTAGGGTGTCGCCCATCCCTTCACGAAAGGAAAATTAGTGACTACTGTCGTGACGATAAGCGGTTCGGATAAAGATGGATTCGTTTATTTGGAGGGGCGTGTTGATATTACCGCGTCATGCGTCAATTAAACGTTAACTTTCTGGCAGGACACCGGTGTACCTCATGTTTGTTTCTCCATCTTGGTTGTGGTCAAGCGTTAAGAAAGCCTTTCTCCAACTTACCTGTCCGCCGATTGTAATGTCGAAGAAAACAATAGGATTGTTGGGGTTTGTAGCTTGAACAGACATTATTCCACTCCCTGTGCGTTTTAGGAGAAAAATAGAAATGCTGGACACTTGTTCAGAGGCAAATTTGAACAAACGGAAACTTGTAAGGAAGCCGGGAAAGTCTTATTACGGCAAGTAGCACGGGACATACCCAACGAAAACGCGAATGGACACTCTCAATTACAAAACAGAGCAGATGGGCAACGGGAGCAAGCGGAAACACTTTGCGTGTTTTCTTGATTAATTATATTATTTAAGGATTCATTACTTCCTCATTGATTGGTTGATTCCAAACCCAAAAATTTCAAAAAACGCTGATATACATTAATCAGGGGCACTTCTAGGGTCAGTGGTTTGGTTGTTTTTTTTTGTTTGACGGTGCCATTTCCCCAGTCGGGCCGCAAGATCAATTGACTCAATAATTTTAACACAAGTTCCTTCCCCCATTTATAAAAGAGAAGCGTCAAAAATCTTTGGGCACTCAATCAATTAGTTTATCGGTGTTAACATTGGCTTATATTTACCAGAACACAACAGTTACTGTAGCCTCTCCCATTCCAATTCAAACAAGAGGGCAGTGTTGGTGTCTCCGACCACCTGAAACCTTTCGTAGCTAGAAAAAAAAATGGTCTGGTAAACCTTACCTAACCACAACATCAACTTAAATCAAATTCACCCACAATGAGGACTGGTAAACAGTGTTGGTTTGTATGGTACTGAGTGGGAGAAGGTAAGAAATATTCATAGAAGACGTTCAAGCCAGATATTTACTACTTACACCATGACTGCACTGTCAGTACATCACTGGAAGACACCATTTTCATCTCTGCAAAACGGTCGGCGAAAGGAAGGAGGAATAAACCATTTTGAGGTGGGAGGCATCGCTGTAATTTTGTGGTTAAAATGTGACATCAATAAAATACTTTCTCCATGAAGAACGGGAGGAAATTGGGGGAGAGATAAAGATCCTATGAAACTGGGGAAAATCCAAAATATGAAAATTATTGAAAAAAAGTACAAGTTAGTGAATATGCAAATTCACAAGTGCCAAACTGCAAACATGCAGGGGTCGGCTGTATTTTTAAGTAGTTGTTATGACCAGCTCTGCTAGGGAAGCATGGAAGTAACATAGATCAAGATGGCTGAAGGAGAGTTAAGAATTGAATTTCTTCTAAGTAGATGCAGGTTTTAGTAAAAAAATCAAAGGTAATCGCAAAAAGGCCCAAAACAAGTTCACACAGAGTATTTACAAATTGATAGTGTCTCACACAATTACAAACGATCAAAGCACACTTTACAAGAGACACTTGTCAGTCAAAAATGCAAGCTGCACTGCTAAATCCCAGCCGCCTCAAGGAACAGAACAGAGGTGCTTTTATGGTCCCAGCTGCAACAGGTGGAGATTGATGATTAAGCAGTCTATCAAGAACGAGCGGGAAACCAAACCACCAATGAGGAACAAGCTGGAAACCAGTCCACCAATGAGGAACGACTGGGAGTCCAGTCCAATGAAGAACGAGAGGGAGACTAGTCCACCAATGAAGAACTAGCAGGGGACCGGTCCAATGAGGAGCAAGCAGGGGACCAGTCCAATGAGGAGCAAGCAGGGGACCAGTCCAATGAGGAATGAGCGGGAGACTAGTCCACCAATGGGGAATGAGCAGGAGACCAGTCCAATGAGGAGCGTGTCTACCAATGTATACAAAGGGTACAAGAATTAGACAGTAAAAGGGGAGTAATGCCGGTAGATGGGCCCAAACCAAGTTATAACCAACTGTTGTAATCTTACCAATCACCACTAGATGGCAGACATGTCTCAGTTGCACTTAGACTACTACAACACGAGAAGGCCTAATGTTGTTTTTTTTGCTGATTTGGATTGTTTCACCACTTCAATTTCTTGGTCCAGTCAGTGTATGACATCCTCCCTCAGACTCACCTGCTTGCCTACTCTGCCAGAGAAGGGGACCATTAGAGCCTATCCTCAGCAGCTGCCCAGAGGCCTTGGGAGTCGGGCGCCATGACCAGGTCCTGAAGGCAGTAGCAGATGCTCGGGTATCAACATCAGCAAGCAGCAACACCCATCCAAGACCACAATTGCCTTCGTCCGAGCAGGTGAAAAGCCTCAACCACTTGTTAAGACCCAAGTGGGCCTGCTTGCGACAGCACGAGACTCGCAGCTCCTGGTCGACCTAGGGAGACAGTTGAGATTCCCGGACACCATTGCTGCTACATCACTTTGACCAGACATGGTCTTGATGTCTGAAACAAGCAAGCAGGTGGTGCTGCTTGAATTGACTGTTCCCTGGGAAGATCAAGTAGAGGAAGCCCAGGAGAGGAAGAGGACCAAGTACGCAGACCTGGTAATCGAGTGTTGGCGGATTTGATGGAAGGCCCGCTGTGAGCCGATCGAAGTGGTCTGCAGGGGCTTCGCAGGACAGTCTCTCAGGGACACATAGGGATTTGCGGACTGCACAGGTGAAGAGCCATCAAGAATATCCTGGAGGCTGCTGAAAAGGCTTCATGGTGGCCTTAGCTAAGTAGGGGGGACACGTGGCGCATTGTGCTACCTGGACACAAGTCGGGGCCTTATCACCCCCGGCTGGGTCGCCCGGGTGAGGGTGTCTGATGTAAAGCCCGAAACACCCTATGACCCCGGGAACATCACTGATGATGCAGTGTTGCACCACAAGGTGTATTCAAGTACGTGATGCAGCACAAGTACCTCAATATTACAATTTTGAATAAGTTCATTTTTGCAAAAAATGTACAAATGAGTTAGTGCACTTAATGGTTTCTTGTTCAGCCACTCTGGATCCTCCCACACTCCAAAAACATGCATTTTAGGTTCCTTGAAGACTACAAATTGTTCATGGGGTGAATGGTTGCCTATTATTGTCTGGCAAAGAGTCCGGGAAGTATCTCACCTCTCACTCATAAGGAATATGAGATAAACTCAAATGTCCCTAACGAGTAACTAACTAAGTGGATGGATGGATGAACCCCCCCCCCCCCCCCCCCGGGAACGCCCCTGCTGCAAATACTCAGAGACATAGACAAAAATGTATCTTTAGGGTTTTATTTATTCAATAAAACACACATGTACAAACAAACAAAAGTCAAAGGTGGAACGACAAAAATAATGACTCCAAAATGTGTTAAATCTGCACTAAAGCATTGTGACTGAAAATGAGAAAGTTGACTAACGAGAGGTGGGTTAGCCAGGAATTAAATCTAGCTAAAGCCAAAGCAACACAGATTCTATGTGAAGTAGTAGGGCTTCTTGACATTGACGCCGTATTCTGAAAGCGCAGGGGCCAGGTCCTCCATTGTCAGAGTGTACTTCTTATCCTATAAACCAACAGGACAAAACATTAGAATGATATCAAATTATCAGGAAGAAAACAATGGCATATGCACTTATGCTCATTTCTAATGGACATGGGAGAACATTAGAAAATGGAAGAAACCGACCTTAGTCTTGCTCCTTGAGCTTCCTGATGCAGTCCCCTTCATTTTACAATACTGCAGTGCGTCATTGGCGATGTCTGAAATAAACTTCTGCGAGGCGAGCGAGATCAAACGGATTCTAAAAAAAATAATAAAAAAAATTAAATAAAACTTTAAAAGATTTCACTATGCTTCCAAGTTGGTGCAACTGTCCCACACTGATACTTTTTTTTTAAACAAATCCTAGAACCAAACACCCATACATTCTTGGATCAGATGCTTCAAAGCCAGCTCGGTTGAGGTAGTAGCCTGTTACTGCATCAGGAATCTGACAAAAGAAAAACAAAACAAAGGTCAATGCAAAATCCAAACTTCACAGTCACAAATTTCCACCATGTCTGAAGAACCCAATTTGGAGCAGCAGAAAACTGCATGCAGTAGTAATATCCACGTCATGATTACATTTTGTCATGAATATTCATGTATTATTGACTGAAAATAAAGACCACAAAAATAGGCGTACAGAAATTCACAACACAGTATATCAAAACCTCCCACGTTCCAAAAACATGCATGATTCGTTGAAGACTCTTGTCCACAGTTTGTCTACATAATGGACCCTGCAATTGACTGGCAACTAGTCCAGGCACCTCTCGCCCAGTCACCTGGGATAGGCACTAGCTCACTCACATGGACAAGTACTATAAAAACTAGAGTAATACTGTATCTCAACGAGGTATTCTGTTTTGAAAACTGAGCAAATCACAGGTCAACCATCTTTACTCAGCGGGATGTCTTTGACTTTAGAGAATGAAGAAATGGGAAAATGATCTTGCTTGATAGATTGATATGAAGATAGACGTCAGCAATTCAATTACATGTAGTATTTTACATTTATAGGCTTGTGTCGCTATACAATACGTGCAGTATGGAGGGTGAGAAAGCGAGACTTGCCGTTGGGGTGTACTCTTCTAGCTGCATAACGAAGTCAGCCAGTGGGGTCGTGGAGACAGTGGGCTTTATGTCTCCGTTAGTGATGCCTCCCGGTACATAAACTCCATTGGGCACAGACGAGTCTGATGATGATGTCACCACAGGAGCTGGGGTCGAAGCTGCAAGACAAGTGACTGTGTTTTAATCCATTTGTATTCTGACAGTAAATCCCCGGCGAATCGCAAATAATCTAATTGTGACTTTTCTGTAGAACATAAAAGCTAGCGGTGGCCACCAGCTGATAGCCAATCGGTTTGACAGTTAACAGCAGCATGATGGAAGACTCCAGGAGAGGTCTGACGAGCACGCGAGACTTATTGTGGGCTTGACGCAGGAGAAAGCAGGAAGTAAACGAGTCCAGTAGGCATCTAAGCACATGCCCGAGCCATACACACAGACATGCAAACTGATATGTACCTGTATGTGAAATATGGAACGCATGGAGCCAATAACAATCACACTGTGTATGAAAGCACAACTGAGCGTTCCGTAATGATGCTGACTGTTGCTGAACCGAGGCAATGTTTATTCGTAAATGTAATTAATCAACAAAGTAGTTCTTAAGACAATATTACGTTGCGTTTATAAAATGAGAGAAAATACGGGCTACCGAGTAAAATGCGTGATATATTGACTTAAAAAAATGAGTTTCTTGTATTTTTACGGGTTGCTAAGCAAGCGTGTCCTCAAATTTCCGTAGCATTTGATCAATATAACTTACCATTGCTGGCGACCACAGGGTTGCTGCCGACGTTGCTGGTTGCATTCTCATTTACGATACAGTTGCTTGACGTTAAAGACGTTGTGGCGTTCGACGAGGCTCCGGTGGTGACAGACTGGTTAGCGCAGTCAACATTCATGGCGATGCTGTTCACGTTGTCGCAGTATTGGGAAACAACTTGGCGGTTAGCTAAAGCTAAAAAATTCAGCCAGTGTTTCCTACACGCGCAGTTAGGCTCCAAAAGCCCACGAGTCCAGCCCTATGAATTCTTAAAGAGACATTTGTGGCTGTATATTATTGCTTACGCCACTTCAGGCGCTTATAAAACGAAACGAAATGCAGAGTCACGAGCTAACTAGCATCAACCGCAGATGTTTGTAGCTAGCTACCAGACTTGAGAGCTCACGCTGAGTAACAAATGGCGTCATGTGACCTCGATTGTACGAATGTGACGAAGTGAGCCGAAAATACCCGAAGGAATTGAGCTCTGTATAGTGAAACACCCGAGTGCGGTTTAATATGGAAGCCCAAAAGAGTCAAAATTAAGATTAATAAATGTTACGGAATAACAGCTACAAAATAGGGCCAAATTTAATACAAGGTAATATTTTTATAAATTGTGTTGCATTATTCTTTAATATCTAATCATAATTTAATTAGAATTAAGTACAAAAGTAACAAGGAAAATGGAAGAGATGATATAGTCTGTCAAGTTCCCTTTCTGTCCAGTAAGTGGCGGTATGCACCAACGAGTTGTAATTCGCCAATACGCCTCATATACTCGACTCGAGCATAGCACCCATGAATTTACAAATGATTGTGATAGCACCCGAATCACGGATTTATATATTCATATATAAATCCAAACTTATATATTCATTTGTGGAACAAGCTGGAAACCAGAATGCGCTTTTCTTTTTATTCTCAGTTGGTTGACACTCTGGCGTCTCGAACGCTATTTAATTGTTACATTCATGGTAATCGTTTATTTGAACTTACGCGTAGTTGTTTGATATTCCTGATGTAATAGCTTAGTGTGTTAAACTAAAGATAGCAAATCATTATAGATATATGTACCATCCATTTGTTTTGAGCAAGTTTATACAGTTTAAGCATAAAACACGAGATTAATCAACCCGACAATGCTAGAAATAATTGTTTGACGGTGTTATTCATTATTTACTTTCAATAATATCTTATACTCCAGCTCACTTGCGATCCTAACAAGGACAAACGTTGTAGAAAATGGACGGATTGATGAATTGTACTCATAAGTGCCAATATCCCAAGCACATCTCACAAATCACATTTGAATCGAATTCCAACATCACAATTTGCAGGATTCGCTGAATGCAGCAAGGCGGGGCTTGTGACTGTCTGAGACAAGTTTACAGGGTTACTTTTGTGTGCGTGTGTGTTTGTTTTAAGTGTGGTTGATTAAAGGAAGACAGCGCAAATCCCTAAAATAAATCCCTAGACTTAAAAGGAAACCGTAAACGTTGCTTTGAAGAAACTGACTGGACAGGCATCGAGCGCGGAAGGTTGGCGACGTCATCATGAGCGCACTTGTCCGGGTCCTTGTGGTGGGAGCAGGCTGTCGAGGGGAGATCTACTCTCGCTATTCCATCATCCACCCTGACCGTCTGAAGGTACGACAGGGGACATACCTTTTAAAAATTGAGAGCTGCTTTTTGGGTAGTCAATTCCAAGGGGCTACTAGTTTGATACGCACTTCTGAAATAACAAATTTGCTCAAATTACTTTTAAGTGTTATTTTGACATTGGTAAATGATATTCATCTATGTGACGATCATGTTGATTCCTCACAAAAAAAATTCAAAAGTTGGTTGAATGCTGATCCTGGTGGTGCTGGATCCTGAAATAGTAGTTAAAGTCGCAGCTATGAGCAGTATCACTACATTTTTACAGGTTGTTGGTGTAGCTGATCCCAGGAAGTTTGCCCGCACTAAGTTCCAACAACTGTACAACATTGCAGATGAGAACCTGTGTGAAGGTGAGCATGAAACACCTTGAAATCCTAACAGGGATGTGCCATGTTCCATTTTCGATGGTGCCTTTCCTAGACTGGCGTATTTTAGCTGAAAGAGAGAAGTGTGCAGACGCCGTTTTAATTTGCACTCCAGACACCCTTCATAAGGTCAATGATTCTAATAATATCTGTATTAGTTTGTCTTCCCACACCCTTGTTAGTCTGTATCATACTTATATGTTTGTGTGTCCCAGGAGCCTGCAGTGGCCTTTGCAAAGAAGGGCTACCATGTTCTTTTGGAGAAACCAATGGCCGTGAGTGACAAAGTGGCTATTAAAAGAATATAATAATAATAATCTGTATGACAAGTGGATGTCTACCATTACCATTGCCTCAAAACTATCAGTTTCTGAAGCGCAAATCAAAACCCTATTTAGGTCTGCTTTATTTATATTTGAACTACTCTTCCAACATCAACAATGTCTTCAAACTCATAGATAATAAACGTTTCATAATAAAACTTTCCAAATGAAGTAAAATGTTATTTTAGCACAGTAATTCCTTACCACTGTAAGGCAAATGATCACTTATTGAATTAATTGGTCCAAAAATTATTATTAATCTACTACAATTATCCATCCATTATCAATACTGCACTATCTTCACGAGGGTTGCTTCAGCCTATTCCAGCTGTCTCCGGGCAGTAGGCGGGGGACATCCTGAATTGGTTGCCAGCCAATCGCAGGGCACACAAAGACAAACATCCGCACTCACAATCACATTTAGAGAGTCCATTCAACTTACCATGCATGTTTTTGGAATGTGGGAGGAAACCGGAGTACCTGGAGAAAACCCACGCAGGCACTGGGAGAACATGCAAACCCCACACAGGGAGGCCGGAGCTGGGATCGAACCCACGACCTCTGAACTGTGAGGCGGACGTGCTAACCAGTGCTAACCAGTCGTCCACCGTGACGCCCCATATTTTTTCACTGAAGTCCAAAACAATTGTGTCTGCCTAGTTCGCTAAGAGACTGGCTGTTTTCAAGAAATTCAATATCACAAGTCACTACCAGACGAAACACACAAACTACTTTGTACGACAAGGTGACAGGTCGAACGTCGTGAAAAAATTAAAGCAAACTATATGGTCGGCCCCCGTACATTTTCACCTGCCCAAATCTGGCCCTCTTTGCAAAAGGTTTGGACACCCCTCATCTAGGGCAGTGACAAAGCAACGTTCCCAGATTGCATTGCATGGCGCAATACATTTAAGTAATGAAGGTATGGGTGTTTGTGTTACTAGTAGTTGAATGTGTCTCATATTTCACGGTCACATTTATTTATTTAATTATTGTATAATCAAAATAAAAGCAGTGCAACATATACTGTTTTTATTTTAATTTTTTTAAACAAACCGTGACATTAGGTTGTGTCTAAAATAGTAAAATAGTCCTGCTTAGCATGAATATAATTCTTCTTTTGGGCATATGACAGGATTGACTTGGAAACAGTTAAGTGAGAAAAATAGCACCAACCGCGCATGTCTTTTAGGGATGGGCGAAACTAGTGATTTTGGATGCGATCCGATACCAAGTAATACTGAACCAAGTGTTGCGATATTGAGCCGATAACGATACCGGAAGTGACTTTTCTTTTTGATCCGATACCAAGCAATACTGAACCAAGTGTTGCGATACTGAGCCGATAACGATACCGGAAGTGACTTTTTTTTTTAAACACAAAGCTGCAAATAAAACCACATGCGCGCTTGCCTTTGTGCTGACACCAGTAGGAGTGCACACATCATCAGTTGAACCAAACTACTTCAAACTATTTTGTTACCACTTCCATGCCATCTTGTCAACTGTGGCATGCACTCCATACAAGTGCCTATAAGGTGTGGGCCTTCACCCTGATGGTTCTTTATCTAATCAAATGGGTTTACAAAGTTCTGGTTTGGCGGAACCAGAGCCAGCAGTCTGTTTCTGACAAGGCAGAAAGCTCTTTGCCCTTGGCAACACATAGCGAGAATTCTGATTGGATGACAATACAACCTTCTAACCCTTGTGAGGGTAAGCGGTTTGGATAATGGATGGATGGATGGATGGATGGATGAATTGATTTCAAATATCAATACTTGAGCATGAGGATCAATACTTAAAATTGAGCACTCTGGATCGGAATGTTGATATTTTGGTATCGATGCCCCATCCCTAATGTCTTTTAGGTCTTGTTAGTAAAACGCAGACGGTGGGCTGTCAGTAAATTTGCCGGTCTGTCATTCGTCAATCGTCAGCGATCGGGCCGCCTTTCCGTCATCGTTCCAAATTCTTCACCATGACCACAAATTCACCATGGCCCTTGACAAGAAGAGGACAGGAATGGCAAATCAGACAGTTACACAAAATAATGGCTCAATTCAACTCTCAATTCAATTGTATTTATAGAGAAGGTGGTAAACAACCGCAGCTGAAACAGTGCGCTACATGAATAAAATCAAAAGTAAGACAATTGAACTTTACAATTTGAAACGATAAAGTAGTAGCAGAGTTAAAAACAAAAACAAATAAGACAAAAATAATAGCTCAAGTTTCGTGCTGTATTGAACGCAAGGTATACAAGTGAATTTTAAGATGTTTTTTTAAACTGGACATGGAAGGGGCTTCACCTCTGAGCTCCCACTTAGACTTTGATACGTCAAAGATCCACTGGTCAGTCGACCTGAGACACAGGGCTCAGCGACGGAGAAGCTCAGAGAGGTAAGACGGGTGAGACCATTTCGAGATTTGAAAACAAGTGACGGGGTCTTAATGAACTCTAAAGTGCACAGGCAGTCCATGGAGTGAGGTCAGAGTAGGAGTTACGTACTCCCTCTTACATGGACCAGTTAAGAGACCGGCGGCAGCATTTTGAACCAATGGAGCTGTTCGAGGGAGGACTGGCTGACTGTAAAGTGCATTGCAGTAATGCAGCCAAAATGTGAGAAAGTCATGGATTTACACTTTGAAAGTGCTGTCGTGTAAGAACAAAGTGCTGTTGTGCCAGCTCCCCGAAGTTAAAACACTGGACTTAACTTCTGCACCAATTTGCCGATCCAGTTTAAAATAACTTTCAAGCCTATATTTGAGACTGTTAGCGCCATAAAGTGTGCCAAGGGGCTGAAGTCAATGGGGAGCATTGACAAGAGTCACTGGGACTAAACATCACTTTGGTTTTCTTTTCATGAATGTTTTCAAGAAAAAAGTTGTCTTTTTTTTCAAGGAAAATGCACCTTCCTTAGTGGGACAAAAATATCTGAACTCAGAACTCAGAAGTAACACTGTGAGATTATCTTTACACATTAAGTCACCAGTTGAATTACTGCTCGGTATGAAATATAAAAGGCACATTACAAAGGTTGTCCTTACTGCCCCCTATTTCACAATCACTGCTAATGTACACCTTTTTGTGACTTCAGACAACGGCTGAAGACTGCATCGAGATTGTGAAGGCATGCACTGAGGCAGGTGTGATACTGTGCGTGGGTCATGTTCTACGATACGATCCCTCTATCCGCAAGATAAAGGTGATTTCGCTGATTTGATTTTTGTAACATCCCACTCTTAAAACCTTTCACAACTGTAGAATCTGTATCTGGTTATTGTTGTCGACTTGAATGTTGATCATAACATACTGTTTAACGGGTTGTTGAAAGGTCAAAGTAACAATCCCGGAAGCGGAGTTTATCAGCATGATCGACCTTTGTGAAGATTGAAGCTATTCACATTCTTATTCACTTTTTATCTTAGTTTATTTGAATGAGACAGCGTGTACATGGGTGATGTCACCGAATCCACTTTTAGTGAGACAGAAAATCTTGACTTCTGTTCCTGACAAAAACACATTCCGCCTGAGCCGGGTGTTCCAATTTCTTACTTTTGTAACTCTTTACAATCTTCCCCCACAATGGAATGTTCCTTGAGTAGTTAAACAGTGACAATCCCTAACTTGCGTACTTTTCATGCATGCATAGCTAACATTGATTATCATTAACGTGAGCAAAAAAGCAAGAATCACTTCTGCAGTAAGGTTTGAATTCATTACTGAGTAGTGCTATTCATATTTCCCATCAATACCTTTATGTCTTTCAAAAATGCCAATGAAATGATGTTTTCCAGGAGCTGATAGGCAGCGGCATCATCGGTGATGTGATCCATATTCAGCACTTGGAGCCAGTAAGCAGGAATAAAGATGCACTTCCCCAAAATATGTGATTGTGTATGTTTCTAGCCATACTGTACACACACGATCCACGTCTTTCTTCAGGTCGGCTTTTATCATTTTGCCCACTCCTACGTTCGTGGAAATTGGAGGAATGAAGCAGAGAGCTCATTTGCTCTTCTGGCCAAATCGTGCCACGACATTGACCTGATCCATCACTGGGCCGGAACACGCAGGTAAAACTTTCCGACAGAAAACCGTTTGGCACCATCCATAGCCAACTACAGCAAGTCTCCAGTTTCAGTCTAGCAAGGAGTGCCACAAGGCTCCACACTTGACACCCCTCCGGTTCAAAATTCCTGGCCAGATTACCTGACAACGGATTTACGTTTTACTCCTAGACTGGCGACACCCAGCACTACATTAGCATTTCCACCGCTCATGACATTCTGGTTTGGAACAGTAAATAATTTAGACATGGCTTGCACAATTTGTGACTTCAGAGTTTTTGTCAATGCACCATGGGAGACTAACAAATAGGCAGACCGCTTGTTGCTAGTAGCAATTGACTAGATGACATGATGTAGACATTTGTTTGCCACCAAAAAGGAATAGATGACGTTACAGCTTATTCTTGCAGGTGTTTGAAAGTGACGTCGTTTGGTTTTGTCAGCCACTTCAGTCCAGAAAACAAGGTATTCTTGTACTTTTTATGTGTTTTTTTTAAGGGCTTTATAAATAAAGTTGAGTTGAATTTTGGGGCGCTTCAACTCAAAGAATGTTTAGATGCTATAGTAAGTTCTTTATGTACTGTACGCATGAGACATGTCGCATTAGCCAACAGGGGCTAGTGATCGCTGCCTGGACTGTTCAGTAGAGGACACATGTCCTTACTCTGCGAGCAAAATCTACATGGACAGAATGAAACAGGTGATCATCGTAGCACATGTTGTACATTTCGAATTCTTGATGGCGCTTTATCATTTTGTTGCTGTTTTTGTCCCCATAGGGCCACACTAGCTGGCCGATATCCGTCATATGCCCTGACACTTTTCCAGACATCGAGACGGTAACTGAGGCTCTGAGGACTGGACCGTACGGCCGATGTGTCTACGAGTGTGACAACGACGTCTGCAGTAACCAGGTTCAAATACCTTCAATTTGTAATGCGACTGCGGTGCCTTAAAGCGGAAGTCAACCCAAACATATTTTTTTCAAGAATATGTTCCCAGCAGGCCCACGTGTTGAAACACGGCATTCTGATTAATTTTGCGTTTGTGGAATATAAGTTAAGCAGCAAAATGCACTTGTTTTTCGGCTGACCTGTTTTCTGAATCTGAGCCGTGATTGGTCTTTGTGAGCAGTTGTGATGTCATTTTCAGTCGACAGAAGACAAAATGGCCGCCCCCAGAGATGGCTAAAAAGGAGTGGACTAACACTTATTCCGCAAACGCAATATTTATCAGAATGCCCTGTTTCAACTAGTGGGCTTGTATAGAACATATTCCTGAAGAAAATATCTTTGGGTTGACTTCCGCTTTAAGATATGAGTGACCCGACTTACAAGTTTTTCGAGTTGTGAGCCATGGTTCAGACAATTTTTTTTCCTGCTTTGACTGAGCTGTGTGTGGTATTCCATGGAACTCAATTCACTTCACTTTTGTAGAAAAACATGCCATAGTCGAAAAAATGAAAAATCCAATTTGATCATAAATGAAAAACGGTAAATAAAGTCTATTTATATTGTATAGCGCTTTATCTACACCAGACGTGCCCAAAGTCCGGCTCGGGGGCCAATTGCGGCCCGTGTATAAACTTCCACCGGCCTGGGGCCTCTGGCATAAAATGAATAACATGTAAACACTGTTGACCCCAGTAGAAAATAAACATGTACAAAAAAGCTATTTTATATATCACCAGAAGATGGCTTCAGATTAATGGCCGCTCTCTCGATGCGTTTGTAAATACGTTTCGAGCGAGCTCTGCCTCTCCGAACATTCCACTCTCGGCCCGTGTTTGGCGTCGCAGTGAATTTCTGAACGCAGCCCTCGTTGCATAACCCCTGTGTGACCACTTTACAGCTTATTTATAAAATGCAGACTGTACCAAAGAAAAGGAAAGTTTATAGAGAAGGGCGTCCCGTTGCTTCCAGGACAAGTGGTAATTGGCATATTTTTTCACTGAAATACGAAACAAGTTTCAAACAACCATGTTTGCTAAATTTGCCAAGAGACTGTGGCTCTTTTCAAGGAATTCAATATCAAGAGTACTACCAGATGAAACATGAAACTTTCGACAAAATGACTGGGAACGAACGCCGTGAAATATTTAAGCAACTGATATCTGAATGGTTGGCCCCCACACATTTTCACCTCACCCAATGTGGCGTCTTTGCAAAAGGTTTGGACATCCCTGATATACACCATATGTTGTCCAAAGCACTTTACCAAGCCTCATATTCACTTTTTTGGAAAACATGACAGTTAGGGTTGGTGCATTGAGTTAGGTTGCATGACGTGTATAACTTAACGCAGTGCCGTGTCTGACAAGCTTGGTGCTCCCTCCCGCGCCATTCGTCGGCCAACAGCGCACTGAGCTTCAGTAAGGACGTGACAAGAAAATTTAAATCGTTTTTGTTTACAGCAAGACCAATGTCACCGAAAAGAGCTGGAATAAAGGAACAAAACAGTGTTTAAATGTTGTCATTATGTTAGGAATTAAGGAAGTTATGACATTTTAAAGGCTTCAAGAAGCGGGCAAAAATGTTGGGAACTTTCTCCATCATTACAATGGAATGGCCTGTGGCTGAGTGTCTATGTAAAGCGGTGTACGGCTGTTTAGGGACAAGTAAGAGTAAATAGAAAGCGTTTTGAGTCGAGATAGGCACAGGGAAGGTCTATTTGTGTCAAAAAAGCCATTTCTGCAGTGCGACCCTTGTCTACCTGTTGTCTGTTTGGCTGCTGGAGATTCCCACACTATCCCTGGCAATATAAATGTGGCAAATGTGGCAGCTAGCTTTCAACACTTTTTGTGCCATCATTTGATGAGTTACTCCGCCGTGCGTGGGATGAACATCGAAATACTGCATGAAAATCATCAAATTGAAAAGAGGGCGACAGAAGAGATCATATCAAAAAATAGATATGGAAAACACATTTTTGACAAGGCACAGCTGATTTTTCTGAGAAGGAGGGCAAAACACACCTGTGCGACGTGATCACCCAAAAATCACCTCACGAAAAATGGTGGAAACCAATCCGTTGTCAGTGTCATAATTGTGTGAGTTCAATTATAAGATACGTCTATTGCCAACATTGACGCTTCTAATAACCATACGGAGGGTGGAATCAAATGCAAATAACCAGCTGACATTAGCATTTGTGTTTTTTACATCAAGCAAGTGTTTGTTCTCGTATGTACTAATAGACACTGTGAAACACTGTGCCTGTTAAGACTGTGTCCACAACAGGCAAACTATGTTTACACGTCATCAATATTTGAGTTAAGCTCGAAATTCCGGTTTCTGAAACATTTGGAATAACCTGTTAACCAGCGTGAGCCGACAGAGTTACTCCCCTATACACGGTAATTTCTAGGCTATGCCCATTTAAACGTGACACACAGACATCATGATGCAATAGTCATTTCCGCTTCTTACCGAGGGGGAAAGCTGAAAGGCTAACAACAACTTTTTACCGTCAATAAAAAAAACATTATAATTCATGTCATTCACCACACTAATAAAGTAGAATAAAGCAGCCGGTTTCCTCCTCGCTCCAAAAGTGTGGTTCTGTGCTCAAATTTGATATTAGTAGGCCTATTGGTTAGAAATAACCCTGTGAGTAATTCACAGAAGTTAATACAAAAATCACAAATTTAATAGAAACAGAATTGTGGACAACTTCAGATAAGTTCATCCCAAATTAACTGGTTAGCTTTGTATCAGTGTAGGTAAAGTTATCCATCCATTTTTCTCAACTGCTTATTCTCATTTGATATGTGAAGCTATCCATCCATCATTGATACCGCTTATCCTCACAAAGGTCGCGGGCATGCTGGAGCCTATCCCAGCTGTCTTCGGGCAGTAGGCGGGGGACACCCTGAATTGGTTGCCAGTCAATCGCAGGGCACACAGAGACAAACAAACAACCGCACTCACAATCACACCTAGGGGCAATTTAGAAAGTCCAATCAACCTACCATGCATGTTTTTGGAATGTGGGAGGAAACCGGAGTACCCGGAGAAAACCCGCGCAGGCACGGGGAGGACATGCAAACTCCACACAGGGAGGCCGGAGCCGGGATCGAACCCACGACCTCTGAACTGTGAGGCGGACGTGCTAACCAGTCGTCCACCGTGCCGCCCATGTGAAGCTATAATATATTTATTTTTAAATGTACTGTAGAGTTGGAAAAAAAAACCCAGCTAGGTAATAATTCAAAGAGTAACAAGAGAGAGGACATTTATGGCGAGGGATTTGATCAAAATTATTCACACAAATACAACCGCGATTTTCACGTTGTGTGTGCATTTATAATGACTTATCATTTGTAAATATTCAATTCTGCTTGTGAAGTACAGTATTGAATACGGTATGTGTTTATGGATCAGCGAGCACATTTACGGGGTGAGATATATCCTATTTTTCATTTAAAAATTGGAAATTGAAAAACGGGAAAACAAGCCTTTATTTGCGCTTCTATTATGTGTTTATTTAACACAAGTCGGGAAACAAAATATTATTAATTTATTATTAATTATTAACTTAATTTGTTTCCCTCGAGCTTGTTTTGCCTTGACACGGAAGATTTCGTCTGCCGCTACCTCTTGTTCTTCTACGTCGCTGCAGCAGCGGACAAACAGAAAACGTTCACCTGTAAAGTTATAGTGCATTAGGGTTGATCCTGAAATTTCAGCAAAAAGTAGTATTGTATATTCTGCTAAAATTGCATGAAAGGAAGGTTCTAATATGGGATACCGGTTCAAAATTAAAAGGGTTGTTCTTGCCCTGATGACAATATTTTTTCCTGTTGTTACTCTTCCAGGTTGTTAACATGGAGTTTGAAGGTGGTCTGACTGCAGCGTTTTCTCTGGTGGCTTTCACTGAAGATGTCTGCAAACGAAAAACAACCATCTATGGCAGCAAGGTACAAAGAAGAACATGAACTGTGATCTACAGTCTGTGTAGCACTTCAAATTAGGGGTGGGACTCGATAGAAAATAATCAAATTACATGTCTTGAAATTCATTTATCGAGATCAGGGGCTGGCAATAGTTTCACACTCAAAGTGCCATTTTGACCCGGTTTCCAGGGAAAACAAAGCGCTGGGAGCCACAAACACTTATTGACGTTAACCTCCAAAAACGTCTGTTTGTTTGAGTTCCCAGGCACCGCTTAGTTCAAGTTGTACAATACCTTATTGCACACTCACGTCCACATATTACTACCTAGAAAATACATTCAATCGGTAATTTTGACAATTGAATTGATTAAAAGAGTATACAAACCAAGCCGGCGACATCCAAATACTTCATAGTCCACGCTCATCGTGCCCCCAGCCTCATCTTCATTTTGGCAACAAAGCCTTCACAAAACGCCGTCTTTCAGGTTTAGACCCATGAGTGATGCAGCTAATAAAACAACAGAGCCGGGCACTTGACCCTTTTTTGCCGGTCCGTACTCCGTCCGCGACCCGGGTACCCTTCCGGCCTCGTCCCTCCATCCATATTCATAAAAATGATTGGCCCCCGACCCCGTCCATCCTCGTCCATTTAAAGCACTTCCGCCCTTGTATTCCGTGATTTGAATGGATTTTAGTGTATGACTGAATAATAGAGACAGACATGAATATTTTACCTCTGGAAAAATACAATACAATACAATACAATTTTATTCATATAGCGCATTTCACAACAGCTACAGCAGTAACAAAGCATTTTACATACAACAACAAAATAGCCATAATACAACAAGTGAAATCAATAAATTAACACAAAACAATAGACACCGGAAAACAGCCGAAAACTTATCAGTCTCAGGTCGGATCAAAAGCCAGAGAATAGAAATGTGTCTTCAAACGGGTTTTAAAAATGGACAGAGAGGGGGCTTGCCTAACATCCAATGGAAGGTCATTCCAAAGAAGGGCCGGCAACAGAGAAGGCTCGATCCCCTCTGACGCTCCGCTTGGTCCTCGGCACCTTGAGCAGCGCCTGGTCCGCAGACCTGAGGCCGCGGGAAGGTGCGTAGGAGTGGAGGAGCTCAGAGAGGTACTGGGAGCCAGTAAAGGGAGGCTAGAATTGGTGTTATGTGCTCCATCTTCCGAGCTCCAGTTAGGAGGCGAGCAGCAGCATTTTGGATCAACTGGAGACGTTTGAGAGAGGACTGGCTGACTCCAAAATAAAGTGCATTACAGTAATCTAGCCGAGATGTAACAAAGGCATGGATGACTGTTTCTAAGTGCTGATGAGAAAGGAGGGGCTTTACCTTAGCCAGCTGTCTAAGATGAAAGAAGCTGGACCTTACAACAGCACTGATTTGCTGGTCCAATTTAAGATCACTGTCCATTTTGAAACCCAGGTTTGACACTGTTGTCTTACGGTATGAAGCCAGGCGGCTCAGGTCAACAGGGTGGGATGTAGAAGAGCCACTGGGACCGAACACCATAACTTCTGTTTTCTTTTCGTTGAAATTTAAGAAATGTTGTGACATCCAGGCGTTGATGTCCTCTAGGCAGGACAAAAGTGGTCTAAATCAGAAAGTGTCTTTTTTGCTCAGCGGGACATAGATTAGATTAGTCATTCGCATAGCGGTGGAAAGAAATATCGTGTTTTCCAAGGATGGAACCCAGGGGCAGCAAATACAACGAGAACGGCAAGGGCCTCAAAATAGAACCCTGTGGAACACCATGCGATAGAGGGGATGAGCGGGACTCCGAGGAACCTAGTCTAACAGAAAAGGTCCTGCCAGCCAAATAGGATCTAAACCTCTCTAGAGCGCTTCCACTAATGCCCACTTGGTGTTGCAAATGAGTCAAAAGAATACTGTGGTCTACCGTATGGATTGCTGCATTTAAATCCAATAAAACAAGAACGACTGAAGGAAAGCAAGGACCTAAATACAAACTGATGAGACGAGGAACACCTGGACAAGACACACAGTGTAAGATGGAACTGAGGGGCCGGGAAGAGGCCTGCCACTGCCGAGGCACCGGGACGGAGGCCTGCCAGTGCCGAGGAGCCAGCAGCTGGCGAGGTGCCGCCATGGGGCTGTGCCTCATCAACCTTCTACCATAGAGGTTGGGAAGCACAAGAGACACGAGGAGTTGAAAGTACAGATAGTGAGGAAGGTAAACTAGGAGAAACGGGATGAACGGGACTAGGTGAAGAAGTACGCAGTGAATGAGGTGCCGAAAAGCGGGGAGTGAAGCGGCTTAGGTATAGGTTCGGCTGACCTGTTTTCTGAATCTGAGCCGTGATTGGTCGTTGTGAGCAGTTGTGATGTCATTTTCAGTCGACAGAAGACTAAATGACCGCCCCCAGAGATGGCTAAAAACTAGTGCATTTTGCTGCTTAATATATATTCCACAAACGCAAAATTAATCAGAATGGCGTCTTTCAACTAGTGAGCCTGCTGGGAACATATTCTTGAAAAAAAATATGTTTGGGTTGACTTCCGCTTTAAGCAGAGATGGCCACATAAATTTGGCCGCAGTATTCTCGGGCATTCGATGATGTTCAACTTTTACGTTCAGCGTTCTAGACTGTTCCCATACAACCACAACGTTAGAAAGAATATTGGCTCCCATCTGTGGAGATAAGAGGACACACACCTTCAAAGTTCTCTTTCCTGCTCGGTGCTTTGCAGGAGATTTTACAAAGACGATAGACATAGGTGAAGGGTAGTTTGGCCACGTCCTGTAAAAACTATGTGTAGAATGATGCAATTTTCAAACTGAGCTGCAATTGGTCAGCGTGGGAGATTTTGTGTCATTTTGATTTTGAGCCCAGTGCCATTACCGGTAAATGGTCTGGTAATTTTTTTTAAGTCAAATTTTTTTAAAGTCAAATTTGCCTCCTGTCACTCATAGCAACAGTTGATTCCCCTATTTTGGCAGTAGCTGGACGAGCTCTGACGTGTCTGTCCGGCAATGGGTGAACTGAAAAATATCCTGCATGGTTTGAAACTGTGATTAAAATGTGTTTTTTGTTATGCATTAATTTATTTGCAATTACTGTAATTCATCATAATTAAATTAACGCATGGATTCCCATCCCAACCTAAAATCCATTAGCCATCAAAATGACAATCCAAGCACTACTTTTCAGGGCGAGTTGTCATTCAAAGACAACGAGATTCGAGTCTTCGACTTTCTAACCCAGAAAGCCACCAAGTATGTGGCAAACGTGGATGGCCCCAAGAACTTTGGCCTGTCTGGACACTCTCAAGCTGATTACTACTTGATTGACTCCTTCATTTCCGCTGTGTCTGTGAGTCCTTTTTGATTTTCATCAGTGTAATTTCCACAATTTTTTTTTTTTTTTTTTTGCCACAGTAGAACCAACTTTCATGCTCAAAAGAATTCATGTAAAAACTGACTTAGTCGTGGTCTTTGTGCACACAGAACAATGACCCATCGCTCATCACTTTTGGTCCTGAGGAGACACTGCAGAGCCACTTGCTGGTGTTTGAGGCGGAGCGATCACGACGGGAAAGCAGGGTGATTCACTTTGACCACTCTGGATGACCTCTTAAAAATACTGACTGGGGACTGGGGAAAAGTTATGATTTACTTCAGAAATACACACGAATCATGTTTGTGGTGGGGTACACTTGTAATACTTTTGTGTTCGGTATTTAATTGTATTCTATTATGAATGCTTAATTTGTTTGTCTCATACTCACCCAATTAAGCAATACTAAACACGACTCAGATTGTACATGTACATACACATTCATGGCTTTCTTTTATGCCATGTCTGCCTGTATTTTTTCCCCCGAATGTTTTAGAATCATAAGCCTGGGGACTCAATGAAGCGTGTCAGCTTTAGTCAAAGGTTCTGAGTCACCAAGTGTTTGCTGTTTTCACCTGTCAGAAATTAACTAAATCAAGGGGCGTGACCGTGAGTGCACCCTCTTAGGTGAAATTCTCCACCGTTTCAGATGAATTTTTCTCATTGTGGTCTTTGTGAAATCCATAAGATGTCCAATCGGTAACTTTGAAGAAAAACTGTTTGTAGAGCCACTCATTCGATACTTTCATCAAACCATTTTTTCCCCTCACACCACATGAGATATTCATGGTTTTCTTGTTTGATTAATTTCCCCCCCTCCAAGCCATTCAAAATGGCTTGACAATAATAAAAAAAAAAGATTACAAATTATCCTGTTGCTGGTTCTTTAACTCTGTCTTTTATCTTGCACCTGCCCTGTAAATGCAAGTCTGTGGTTGAACTAAACCTGGTTATGAATTGAGTGACTACAAGAGCTACTCATGTAAACGTATTCATAGCCATTACTTTTTTTCTTTAGTTCCATTTCCTTCCACACTGCTTGAAGTTGAGGCTCTTAAGTGCAAGACTCGTAACACAATGTAAATGTGTTAACTACTGATCAACAGTTTCATTTGAAAGTCCAGAGTCTTTTTCACAGTCCACTTGCGGTTTTGTGCTTTGACAGGCCATCACTAGTAGCACAATTTGGGAGGAGCAGTTCATCCGTGGCCGGTGTAAAACACTGCATAGGATCCATATCGAAAGTGAACACGTGCGCGAAAGCTTCAGTAGTCCACATGGAAACATCTGCACATCAGGGCCAGCCTTCATCATCCATGTACGACTGGCTAATGCAGAGCAGCTCATTGTTGGTGCATGTTCGATGCACAACACGGACCCCTGGTCCCCGTGGCTTGTTTCTCTCTGAGTCTGAAGACAAAAGCTGATTTTAGTGATATCTGTAATCCAACGCAATTATGAATAAACTTTCCCGTCACTGCTCGTGTCCACGTACTCACCCACTTATGGGCTGCTGTGGGAACCCAACCTCTCATTTGCTCCCTTGCTTGCTGAACGACTGCCTTTCCGGGCTTTGTCCTCACTGTGGATCACGTAATATTTTTGTTTATTCATTTTCCCATAAAAAAAATATGAATAAACACATCTTTGATACACATTTTAGACAACTGTATCAGGGCACCTAAAAGAAATGAAAAATGCAAGAAAAGAAAGGATTTGGATGTATAAGAGCTTGCACTTTGCTGGAGGGCCTGTGGGAATGTTTGTCTTTGGGTTACAGCCTTATTCCAAAAATAAACGCACAACACCCCGTAACGACAAAATGAAAAAAAATAAAAATTACAGGCTTTACTCAATACTTTGTTGATGGTTTGACAACATTTACAGCCTCAAGTCTTTATGAATATGATGTGTGCATTTTTGACAAGTTTTTTTTTCATGCAAGTCCATTATTTATCCTTTCAGCTATAGAGATGGGCAATATGGCCTCTCAAAAATGCATTTAATTTCTGATTTTAGAAATGTTTTCTACCCGTCACTTATATTAAAAGCAAATAACTGACTTTTTTCAAATCAAGTTATGCTGTTTTAATCCTTCTGGGATTATAAATACACTTCCAAATACATTCTAGAAATACAGTAGTCTTTACTTATACTGTTCAAATACACTTTGCAAAACATCCTTAGTTTTTTTTTTTTATCAAAACATATTTGCAAGCTGATTTAACATGAATAAAGTAATCCGCCAGACTGCATGGCTCAGCTGGTGCAAAAGTCTAACCCCTCACCTGCTCCAACTCACTCATAACCTTTTCTACTGTAAAGTCTTTACAGGTGAGGCAAGGTAACCTTTTCAAAATATTTGCAGCTTGGAAGCACATACCTCAGGTCAAAAGGTTCAAACATGTTGGTCAATTACTGCTTTTGCAACATACAAAGGTTACAATGTCTTCGGTAATGTTCAGCGTGATGATTATGTTTGCCTTCCACCAGGCTCCTTTCTTATTAAACTGAAAATAATGTCAAACTGATTCCTGATTCAGCAGGAATTATACTCAAAAGTTTGCTTTTCTTTCTAGAGGGGCTGGAAAAGTTGTTAGATATAGCGACCAAATTTCTAAATTGGCAACACTGGCTCTTGTATACTGCAGCCATGTGCTAGTGGAAGCATCCATCCATCCGTTATCTATACCGCTTATCCTCACAGGGGTCGCGGGCATGCTGGAGCCTATCCCAGCTGTCTTTGGGCAGTAGGCGGGAGACACCCCGAATTGGTTGCCAGCCAATCGCAGGGCACACAGAGACAAACAAACATCCACTCTCACAATCACACTTAGGGGCAATTTAGAGAGTCCAATCAACTTACCATGCATGTTTTTGGAATGTGGGAGGAAACCGGCTAGTGGAAGCACTGCACGTCAAATTTGAATTAATTGATAATCGATTAATCAACCAGCCCTCCTTTCAACTATTCACGTTAGCGTCTACTTTGACAAGAATATTTGCACATGCTGACATCTTACTGAATGGCCAGGCCGTTTCCAATGGCACAATATGCTCCATTTATGTTTTTTTGCTTGGTGGTTTGAGTTCTGGAATTTTAGGCACATTTGAAATTCAAACTGGACCACTTTTGGTGTGTTCCTTTCTGGAAGTTGCACTGTAGTTGTTTCTCAACGATTGTCTGTACATGCGAATGTTGTATATAACTGGGCCTTGATGAAGTAATGAATAAGACCTACTCAGGAGGCGGGGTTGAAGCAGCGCTGGACAGGTTGACTGCTGGCGTGTTCCCCTTCCCTCGAAATTGATCAGCTATGGAGCCAAAGCCATCACTAGCGAGGTCCTGATGATGAGAAAGCGCAGTAATATTCATGACCGTTGTCGGTGTCTACAAACTGAAAGCTACAACAACTGCACAGCAAAAAAGTGTGCGCATGTGAACACATCTAATGACAAGTGCACATACACACTGTGTTAAGCTCTCCTGGAAGAGAATGATGGCCTGCAGATTAAGAAGGCCGTTGACTTTTTCCTCCACCAGCTTCAAGCACGCCGTCATGTGCTCATCCAGGGCTCCATCACTGGAGCTCAACGTGCTGGACATGTCAGTACTTTCATAGCATATGTCAAGCAATGTTTGTACACCTGGAAAATAACGCGGGTGTGATTAACTGGTGGATTATGTGCTATAACATGTCCAAAGAAGCAGGTGGCAAAGGAGCATTGTTGCATACATGCTCGGCTGCTCTGATGTACCTTTTTTAAGACTATTTACAGTATTTTCCAGGAAGTCAATTCGCTTTTCGAAGCCACACAGCTGCTCCTCAGTAGTCTCTTGCTTGGTGGAAAGGGCCGCCTGAAGAGTTTGGCGGTCTTGAGCCTGCTGTTTCTGCTCGGCGACAAAGAGCTCACTCTCCTTGTAAAGCTTTGGGTGCGAACAAAGCAAGCGCTGCGTCAAGTCAAATGACAGCTGAACTGAACTTTTCCATTGACCTAGTGTTGAATATAAAGCGGCACTAACCTGAGAGATCTGCTGTTTAATGTCCTCTACGTGCCAGTGCTGATAGTTGACAAAGCTCAGTAAAGAATAGTTCTCCTCCTCCACTGATTTAAAAAAAAAAAAAAACACACAAAATGCTTTTCAGGAAAATCACTACTCTGACCTCCCGACCATTGTTGAATTTTGACCTACTTCCTAAGAAGTTTTCCACCAATGTGTCCAGGTCATTCTCTCCCGTCTCTATCAGGATTTTCCTGATGGTGTCTTCGAGATGGGCCAACTTCTCTAGCTGGTCCAGAAGATCCTCTGTGGGAATTTTAAGAGCATTTATTTACTCAGACTTTTTGGTATATCCTCATGAGGGACTTTTTAGGATGAATATTACATTCATGATGGTTCTTCTTTTAGACAAACAAACCCATCTTTCCATCTATTTATGCATCTATCTATCCATCCATCCATCCACAGTATCTTTGCGAATAGAGAAAAGATTGACCTACCTTTCTCGCAATCGGAGCCCTCGTCACCGGCATTCTTGACGTTGACCATAGCCTCAAGGTTGCAGTGCGTGGCAATTTCATGCTCCAAGTTGGTTGTTGTTTGAGTGTACTGAGCTTCAAACTGAGTCTTTTGTTCCTTCAGCTTCTTCTGCTTTATCTGAATTGCAACGCTAGATGTCGCCACATTACAGTTAGTGTGCAGCTCAACGCTTTAACGTCAAGGGGGCAGAATTTAAGACTATCGCTTCATTTTTTTTCCCATCCTTTCGCAGTCGCAGGTGAGCTGGAGCTTTTCTCAGCTGGCTTTGGGTGAGAGGAGGTGTACACCTCGGACTGGTGGTGGCCAGTCAATCAGTACAGTATCAGTATAGACCACAGGTGCTTTCAAAGTGCTTAAGAGAACACTTACTGTATTTGTATTTTTAAATAAAACTAACTGTTGTTGCTACTTATGTCCACTGGGAGTCCCACTGACGCTATTTATGTGAAAATGAACGTCTACTGTAGTAGATTGCCTGTCAACAGTTTCAGCTCAAAAGAGGTTGGTTTGGTGGAACACTTTGGAGTTTTTGTTCACGCACTGCCACAAGTTTAGAAGGAAACTGCACCCTTTTCTGAATAGTTCCCACTTTTGTTTGCATGGTGTGGTGAGTCAGGTAAGGTTGTCAAGATTTTCAGATGGATGATGACATTTATGTAACTTTAAATGGTTTCTATGTCTTAGCTACATGCTTTTGGAATGTGTGAGGAAGTTGGGTTACCTGGAGAAAATCCACATGAAGAGCAGAGAGACCCAACACAAGAGGGCCTGTTTCCTCCAGGTACTCCCGCTTCTCCAACATTCCAAAAGCACATATTAGGTAAGCTTTGTGAATTTTTGTTTGTCTTACATGTGAATAGAGGTTGATTGGTCATCAGTGTGTGGTGTGCCCCACCTCTCACCCAAAGTCAGCTGGAATAGGCTTGAGTTTACCCACAACCGAAATGAGCGGTATAGGGAATGGATGGATGGGTGGGTGGGCACGCACACTACATAAACTGTCACAGTGTTCATATTTAGCGGTAGCACAAGTCAAAAATGGTCCTTCACTTACAATTTGAATGGGGAAAAAAAAGCAGATTCATTTATGTATGTACACTTACATACTGGTTAAGGTGGTTAAATGGCTGAAGGCAAAACAAATGTAATGAGATGTAAAGAGTCACCTGGCGTTGTTGGCTTTTGTACACATAGCGCTCAAGTCAGAAATTTCCTTGCGAATGGCTTGCAACTCCTGCAGAAGACAACATCAAACATTAGCTAATCAATTTTCACATTCCTGCAGTTACAAGTTGGAGCAATGGAGGCAAGGTGCGCGACGCAACTGCACAATGTATTTTACAGAAACGTTTAAACAGGAGCATCAAGACTGACCTTTTTCAGTTGAAGCTGAATTTGCAGGAACTCGTTCTTTTCCATCTCCAGCATATCGAGTTCCTTCTTTAACTGCCCGTTCCTAATCATCAGCTCATTGAAGCAAATGTGACCCTTTCAAAAGAAACGCGACTGCTTTCACCTTTGAACGCCGTCCTCACTGATGGATGCTATCGATGAAGCACTAACCTTGTACAGTTTGTCCTCTTTGGACAGGATATCCTTTGCGGAATTGTCTTCGCATTTCGTATTATGCGGTGCACTCCCCCCCCTCTGTGCGACCAACTTCTTCTCCCATTCTAAAATCTGCAAAACAAGCCAAAGGTGGGGCGTTCGCATGACACTGTGCGGCATTAAAGCATTAGCACGTTTTAGCACAACAGTTCTCACCTCCTTTTTATAAGACACCAGTTTGGTTTTATTTGCTTGTAGCTCCTCCTCTATACTCTCCTCGTTGGTCAAAAGGTGATCGAGATCTTGCACAGCATTGACTTCTTTCTTTTGGTTGGAATTACTCTGAGCGATGGTGAGGATGTGTAACAGTTCATCGTGTTCAGTCTGGAGCCTCTGGATCTCTCTGCTGCTCAGACAAGGACAAAGGCAAACACACTTGCACTTCAAGCCAAGAGAACACTGAGAATTTATGTTTTAGTAGGCATGGACATAAATAAGGAATACGGATTGATTCAAAAAAACAAAAAAAGAAAACGTAACCCACTTGCCTGTCTTTCAGAAGGAGACTTTGAATTTTCTCATCGTATGCCTGTTTGTCTTTTACAGCTTGACGATATTGTAGCTTTAATTTGTGCAGGTCATTTTCAGCTGTAATGAAAAACAAGAATGCAATTTGATCATACACAATAATTGTTTGTAATTGGTTTTGTGTGAGACAGAGGGCGAAACTGTCTGGTCCCAAAGGTCCAATCCACAATAATGTACCTGATAGTTTATGTATTTTCAAGCCCAAAAACATGTTTGCAATAAAAGTCAAGGGACAAGCCATTGCCAAGCCTATTATCTGAGCATGTAGGATCCGTTGAACACTCGTGCATTGTTGTTGTTGGTCCAGTGTCACAGCAGAGGTTTGTTTTTGATCTGCCATCTTGTTTCCAAGATATAAGAACCACAAAGTCCTACTGTGTGAGATTACTTACGATTTTCCTCCTGCGACCGACCTCGGGCAGACCGTTTCATGTTTCATGAGAGTGAGAGCACGCCTCCAGTCTGAAAAAGAACACAGCACTTGGCTAGATTAAAGTGCTTTTTCAAAATGTTTGTACTTTTGCATGACGTCATCTTATCTTTTGTCTTTGCAGTAAAAAAAGTTGACCACATCTCGATGGGGTAAAGATCAATTATGGAATTAGCAAGACTATGCCAAAAACATCTTACCTACAAAAATACTACTAGTTACATAAAAGAGCATTGTGCATTCACACAAAATTTGTTGTTCAAATGTGACTGTATAATATGTGACTAGATTAATAGCACATTTACATTTAATTATTTTAATATTACTAACTGTAGATAGATATTGGATCCATCCATCTACTTTGTATACCGCTAATCTTCATTAAGGAAATGAATGAGCTGGACCCAATGCTAAGCGACTTCGGGTGCGAGGTAGTGTACCGCCGGGACCAAAATTCCCACTCATTCACATCCAAGTACAACTTGAAGTTATCAATGAACCTAACACGCATGTTTTTGGAATGTGGGAGGGAGTCTGGGGAAAACCCACACACGCACAGGGTAGTGGCATGCAAAATCCACACAGGAAGGCTGTAGCCCGAATATGAACCCCCCCCAGCCTCAGAACAGTTAAGTTGATGTGCCAAAGCCCACAATACATATTGGGTGTACAGTATGTACAATAATAGTCATTATACGAGGTCTGTCATAAAAGTTCCAAGACTGGTCTAAAAAAGATCTATTTCAAACCCAAACTACAAACTATCAGTTTAGATCGTGTGACGTTTGCTTCGTTCAGTGTGCAACAAGAGGTGAGAATTGCGGCAGAACAATTCATGACAACGCCCCTACTCACAAAGCCCTGAGCATCTGACAGTTCCTGGCCGAGAAGATCACCGTGCTAGAGCAACCTCCCGACTCAACCAACCTGGCTCCTTTATTTTTTTCTTGTTCACAAGCTCAAGGGGGTTATCCTGGGAACAAGATGTCTCTGACAACAGAGAATCCCAGAAGAGTCCTTCCAGGAGTCCATGAAGGCTTAGCAGAGAAGGCAAGGAAAATGGTTTGACTCCAGTGGAATACTTCCAGGGGAATTCATGTTTTATGACAACATTCCTGCAACTTTTATGACACTTTGCATACCACTCAATATACTTCCCACTTTGCCATAATTGTCAACATATTGCTGTAGCATATTTACACTCTATTTGTTACTTGATATAGACCAGCATCATAATCTCCTATTTTACTTTCGTTTAGATAAAATTACAACATTTTAATCTGTTCTCAACGTCTATCTATCTATCTTCCTATCTCTCTCTCTCTTTCTCTCTCTCTCTTTCTCTCTCTCTCGCTCTCTCTCTCTCTCTCTCTCTCTCTCTCTCTCTCTCTCTCTCTCTCTCACACACACTCATTAACACTTAATTTTAAATTTTGTTGAATTAATTCGGGACAGAGTTGGGTAAAACCTGATAATGCTGCTTTGCCTCCCCCTGCAGGTTAGCTGAGGTTGCTAGCTCACGTAGCATCACGTCCAACAGTCCACAGAGTACACGTCCACCCTGTCATTGTAGTGACGTCAAGCTAACGTGAAGTTAACGGGGGTCGGCTTCAGAAAAAAACGAAAACATTTCCAGTTACTAGTTATCGTTTGGCTCGCGAAGCGGGTTGTGTTCTTGTTAGCTCACAGTGTACGTCGACGGTAAGTGAATGTTGCTAATAAACACGGTCGTTATGTCCAAGCTCGGTGGCTGCGCCTATCGTGACGCCATGCGCCAGCTGTGTGCTCACTTCCGTGTTTATTACACAGCGTGAGGCACTGTGATACAGAGCACGGGGGTGGATGACGAAATCGCTCACTTTCTTGAATTTACTGCGCGGTAATAGAAGGATCGCTTTCGCTTTTGCTCTTTATCTACCTATAGTATGTATTTCATTCCTCCTCTACCTACCAACCAACCAACCAACATTCCTACCTCGTGCTATACTTTTCTTACAGAGGCATTTTAATACAAATTCCAAGAATCATATATCACAAACAATTATTAGGCCTATAGTATTAGTATTACATTTGACAACATGATGGCGACAAAAACAACTATTAAGACTGAAGTCTAAGACTTTAAAGAGCAAAAACAGTAGGTGGAAAAAATAGGCATCTTTTTCATCATAGGCACTTGGGTGCACCTTTCCTGCACGTAGGATGATGTGAGTGTTGAGGTGTCCTTTTCAATTGCACTCAAATGATAATGTAAACAACAGCACACTGGGCCAAAGAACATATAGGGCTTGACTAATATGATGCCAGAGTTGGTGCTCGGGCAGATCATTTTGAAGGTCAGGTTGATGCGGTCACGGACCCAATATTTTTGCAAACCATTAGTAAATAGTGGTTAAAGTTAAACAACATGTTACATGTGGAAATATATTTCACTATTTCCATTTGTTGGCTACATATCAGAAATTAGAGTTCCATTTATTTTTTAAACCTTTTCACTTGCAGAGCTCCCATTTATGCTTTTTTAAGGGCAGTTGGAATCCTATTAGAATAATATGGCGGATGTGTTTTTTTACGTTATGATATTTTACATTAGACTGTCATAAGTTGTTGTATATTTCACATGATTTTTTTACATTGTATACCAAAGAGATTCAATTTCTTTTCTTAACTTTAAATTCACATATTTTATGAACCATGAGTTTGAAAAGACAATTCATTTGAATAGAATATACTACATGTAAAACCTGGAGGATACCCTAAAAATAGGATAGTTTTTAGAACAGGCTCCGCAGGTCTACAGTGGCAAGAAGGGTGTGTAGCACAATGATTGAATCATGATTGAATCACCACAAACTTTGACCCGACACTAAACTGTCCTTCAGTCAAGTCTGATCCAGTCACAGTACGTATAACCTACATGCACGTTAAGACAGAGCTAAAGGTCAAACTGGAGTTGTCTTATCCTGAACGCAGTCATTTAGTCCTCACAACAAAACACACACACACAAGGGCCTGATTTGCTCCAGGAGCTTGCACTGTGAGTCACAAGCTGTTTTTTGAATGAGTCAACTGTCAGAGAGCGCCCAACTCCCCCAACCCCCGCCCCCCCCCACCCTTGCGGCCCTCCTCCGCACACGGGGGCACATGCCGCCGACGCTTTTACGTCGGCTTTAACCTCACCATGGCATCACTTCCTCTCTCTTAAATCAGTTATGACACATCTTCAAACAGCCCACAGCAATGGATCGTTATTGGATGACGTGGTTAAATCCATTTACCTCAGTGTTATGGCGAGGTTTCAGAAAAAAAATCTTCTGAATTTTTCATCATAATCTATGTTTCTCTTTTTTTCCAGAGACATGCTGTGGCGAGTTGTGGCGTGTGGTGAATTTTCTGCTGAATTAATAGTCCAATAATAGTTCGTGCTCATGGTGAGTCAACAGGAAATGATGGAGCGGGAGTAAGGCAAAGGAAGAAACTGGAGTAGAGGTTGAAAGAACCAAAGGAGAAAATACAGGGAAAAGGAACTACCGGTAGTTACTTTGTCCTGTCCTAGGATTGTGAGCTATGCAGCAGGGAGGGGCACACATACACACTCACCCGCACACGCACAAACACACAAATGTTTCCGCAGCTAATAAAATTCAGTGCAGTCAGTGATGACATTGTCATCAATCTATAGAAGGGAGCAGTGGTCCAGGGGTTCAAATGTAGTAGCTTGAGGGTCTGCAAAATAATTTGCAATAAATTATGTCATATTAAAAAAAATGGTATGCCCCTACATGATACATATGACAGGTGTGTCAATAAAGCAAGCATATTAAACCAATTGCTCCCGCCTACCTTAGCATTGGGCTTCTAAAAGCCCTGATCTGACTGTGACGTAGCATCATATTCTTTTTTAGAATGAAGGACAGAAATGAAGTACTCTTTTCGACAACAAAAGGTGTACTATTTTAAGAATACATCCTCCTTTAAAAGTCGAATGGCATCTTTTCCAGATTAAAAGGAGGCAGTTAAGGTAGTGTTACAAGACTAAAGTAACATTCTTAGTAATATTACAAGAATTAAGCTGTATTTTTGTACCAAATTGTATCAACAAATTTGTCCATGTCTTTTACTGTACCTATTATACAGTAGGTAAAGTACATGTATAGCGTTCTTCACTAGTGTGCTTTATTTTTGCATTTGTAAACATACAACTGATGTGACTTCAAATACCTCATTTTTACCCCACAATGTGGATCATGTTTTTCAGTGACTACTGTGAGTTTTTCTTGTTTAAATGGAACATTGCCAACAATTTTGCCAGAGTGGTGTGCACTGCGTACAAAGAAAAGAAGACTATTTACTGTGAAATATTGAAATGTCTTGTTATGGGCTGAGAGCATATACAGTCAAAAGCATTTTGTTATTATAGTTCTACCACTACCACAAGCTTGAAACACCTATAGACTTATTTAACCCCCCTTTTTAAACCGTATTTGAACACAAAAAAAATTGCAAGCATCACATAAAAAGAAAATCCGTTTTTATGTGTTTAACTGTTCTGCCGGCAATGAAGAAACGACAGAAAAGTCTCTCAGTGACTGTGGCTCTCCGTTCCCACATGCAACAGCACTACAATGTGTAAAAATCCAGTAAAATCCTTAAAAAAATATATTGTTGAGTTTATTGTTGAGCCCCCCTCTTACCCCAAATCAGCTGGGATAGACTCTATTTCACTCATTACACAAATGAGGATAAGCAGTATGTAAAATGTATGGAGCTGTACTACACTATACCGAAAGTTAGTCATGCTCTAGAGTCTAGAAAATTATAACTGCCATTTTTTTCCCTTAAATCCAGCGATCAAAGGGAACCATCAATCCTCGGCCAGTCCTCCTTCGCTTCCTTCTCCAGGTGGCGGTTGATTATTTGATAACTGAGCTGTATCCCCTCACGCAATGAGGTCAAAAGTTGTGCTGCAAGGCCCACTCAGACATTCGAGGAGCTCGATTCTGTTCCTGCTTCCTCTTACTTGCTCGGGCTGATAAAAAATTAAAAAAAAAGGTAAGAAGCATTTCAATTACAGGATTAAAAAATGGTGTGTTTTTCAAATCACTTGTACATGTGTTTATGTTTATGTGAATGGAGAAAGAAAAAAGTAGTGCAGTTTGAATTAAGTCATTATCGTTCCATTTCAGGCCGACAGAAGTTGTGGGTGTGAGCACACAGAAAACTTGAGAGGTTCTCAAGTGTTGGACGATGCCACACCTAGTTTCACTATTTTGTAGCCTGGAAAATCAGATTACTCATCAACTCAATAAATATGAGTTGAGAAGACACTAATGTAGCGAGCCGTTGCAAAGGTCTTTGCCAAACTAAACTCGGCAAGAGCCCGCGTATGAGCAAGTCAGACGTAATCTAATAAGACTAATACGAACAGGACTCTACTTTGAAAAAACATCTTTGAGTTTATAATATAAATTTAGGCACATTGAGAGGAATTCAAGCATAGTGGGTAGACTGAAAACACCAGTCTGGCTGTAATTACTATTACATGTTTGTACACAGCTGGTTCTTCTATAAGAGTATTCCCTGTGACACTGTGTCAGCAAATCAACGGAGCACAGATGCATTTACCATGGAGCGCGTATGTTAACACAAACATTTCCTTCATCCACCTTGAGATGGAAGACAGATACGGTGGAACCTCTGAAGTTAAACACATTCTGTTCCAGTCTTGTCTGGCAGCACTATAAAGTTCTATCATCCATCAGTCTATCATATAGACTTGCATTGAAAGCTGGAATTTGTCTAAAGGTGTGAATGGTGGTTTGTCGCCACTTGACTCGGAGTAGCACTGTAAAATTGCCACCTGGCAAGAAGTCTGTCACAGACTGTTTGAGAACATTAATGGCTTGTCACACTACTCCAACATGTAGTACAATTTACGCAGGCCAAGGGAAGTTTCTTGAAACGGGATCTGTTCTTCACGAGATACCCAGCGGACGGCCTGCTACCGACACCAGTGACGAAAACACCGAACTCTTAGAGCAGCCGTCACACAAACCTAGGCAAAGACTATCCAACCGGCTGCAATGAAACGTCTACAAAAGCTCAATTCGGCAGATGCGTTCGTTGGAGAGCAATAAAGGTTGTTCAAAGGCTTCAAGCAGAAGATTATGATGCTCAATAATCTGAATCTTAAATTGTACTACAAGTTGGAGCAGTGTGAGGGCCATAAAGCTTCATAAATGATCACTAAACTGCAGTTGATGCTGAATTCAAGTGCAACCCTCAGGATAGATTTTCCCCTCTCAGAGTTTGGTGTTCTCATCACTAGTGTTAGCAGCGGGCTGTGCGCTGCGTGGCTTGTTGAGAACAGATCCTTTTTCGAGTAACTTGCCGTGGATAGTCCGGAACTGAATAACTTCTTGCCAGGCAATCAATCTTGCAATCCTGTTCCAATGTCAATTGGCCAGCCGTGATGTATTTGCAAAAACTGTCAAGCCAAAGCTGCCACATGATGCTGTCCGACTGACTCTTCAAACAACATTTTTAAAACGTAAGTGTTTAGTGACCTTAAAGAATTTACAAGTCTTAATAAAACACCCTGTAATTTCATTGACATAAGACAGCTCCCATGGTACTTACACACACAGGTCCGCCAACAGTTCCTTGTTCTAGAGGGAAGTTCCTGTTATCTAAATATGCTCTTAATGTGCTAGTTATCTATAGTAGATAACATATCATATCATATATCCTAGCAATGCCCAGATACCTGCAAATAAACCCACTCACCACGAATGCTAAGACTCTCAGAGACTCCAAACCTTGAATTACAGTACATGAAAGCAAGTCCTTGTTTGGCATAGTTTGGTACAGTGAGTTCCTGCTTCACAGCAATGCCTCCGCTCCTATCGAAGAAAGCACACGAAAGGAGTTTACAAATGTGGGAGTTGGGTTTCTGACTGAACTGACAGCTGTGAGGGACGCAGGGGCTCTCAGAGCAGGAAATGACTTGACCTCCCCCAATGGGAGATCGGCCCGCCCTGAGAATAACCCCCACAGCTCTGAGCATCCCGGGTCGCCACAGGCGCCCACAGAGGGCGGGCGCAGCAAACCTGCTCGCCCATGTGGCAATAATGTCCAATCCGGCATCACCTCAGCATCTTGAAAATCCAGACGCCAGATGCCCTGTTAACATTTCAAGATCAGTCGTTGTGTTTATTTAGTACAGTGTTAGCATTTCGGCATTTAAGGCATGGGGCGTCGTCTCCTAGCAGATGACACTGTTTTCCCCTTTCTTTCTAAGTTATACAGAGTGGTGATTGAATTGAGCTTTTTCGACCGAAGCCACACCCCGAAAATACAGACTGGTCAGTCACAGCGCAGCACAGAACAACAGAACTGATGTCTGACACTTTAGTCGTGACGATGCATTGAATTGACGTACACATTTTAGACTTTTAAAAAAGGTTTTACGTGCATTGCATTTCGGCTAAACAATGGGCTTTTCTTCCGTTTCTATTCATCCGGCTATTTTCTATACAGCTATACAGGGTGACAGGGAGTTTGAGAAGGATAAAAACAATGACACACCAATGCTATTCATTAGCCCATCCATGGTGTTTTGCATTGCTTGTTAGCAGTGAGCTAAACTGACTTTATTAAAGAGGGGAAATCAACCCAAACATATTTTTTTCATATTCTTGAAAAAAATATGTTTGGGTTGATTTCCTCATTAAGGAAAAGTATGCTGTTCAGGTCTGTGAGACCCGTTTTAAGATTTTATCAAAAGAACAATGACAAGGTATATCTGTAACCTTTTCCTCATGGTGATAACATACTGTTATGGGATTTTCTTTAAAAAAAAAAAAAAAATTATTACACTTTATTTTTAAAAAACGAGTAGCACATTAATTCATAAATGTGATCTAACAAAGGTAAAGGGCAAATATTAACAATGTTTGCTATTCATATCACTTGCAATTGGGACGTAGTAAACATCTGTTGAGTATTTTAACAGAAAATTATTGATTGTGTTGTTTTGAAAGCCCAAAACTCGAGTGGGTCCACCAGACCCATCAACACTGGCTGAGTAACAAAAATACAAACACCATACTAAGGTTAAATACACAATGATTAATTCCCTTTATTTTCTGTTTAGTTTGACTGTAATCTTCAACAAACAGCTTGAAGTATATTTTTTGAAGAATTGTCAAACTGCTGCTTCTTGGGAAGAGAGTTGAGTTCATTGCTGAATGACAACTTGTTTCCCGACAAACTTGTAAGTTGGGTTACTCGTTTCATAAAGAGGAAGTCAACCCAAAGAAATTCTTTACAATAAGATGTTCTACGTGCCTTCACTAATCTTAATCTAATCACACGGCATTCTGATAAATATTGCGTTTGTGGAATAAGAGTTAATCCACCCGTTTTTAGCCAGCTGTGGAGGCGGACATTTTGTCACTTCTGTCAACTGAAAATGACATCACAGTTGCTCAGCTGAGCGACTGTGATGTCATTTTCAGTTGACAACAAGTGGCAAAATGGCCGCCCCCCGACATAGACAAAAACAGGTGGATTTTACTGCTGAACTCATATTCCACCAACGCAATATTAATCAGAATGCTGTGTTTAGACGAGTGGGGCTACAAAGAAAATTCTTGGCTTGACTTCCGCTTGAAGTCAGTACTGTCTTTAAAATCCTTGACATCCCTCTTAAGGTCCATGTACTAATATGATCCTTGTCCTTAGTAGGGCAACTTTTGTGTAAGAGTAGGTCAACTACTATACATGTTACTAGTGAGGCAAAATTGTGCGGTACTAGTGGTGACATTATAAAATTGTACTATTTGACTGATCTGGCGCTTCACTAGTAGGCTAGTACGAGGAGCATGCAGTTATCAACTAGTCTGCAGTTCTGCCTCACTCGTATCATAGTCGTAGTTGTCCTGCTTATATGCAAAAGCTGTCCTGCTAGTGAGGAAAAAGAGTGTACTTTTACATGGACCTTAATATGGATTTAAAGGATATTGAATAAATACTCAAATAGCTTTTCATAAAGCCGTTTAATTACTTATTGGGAGACAGGAATTAGAATCTTTATTCCCATTGCATAATGTACAGCAAAATTGGCACGTCCCAGTCATTCTTAGTGCACTGAATTGTTTTATTAGTTAGGACAAAGAGTGTACTGATGGACCTTAAAATCCCATATTTTTATGTCTCTTCACAGAGGGTCTGAAAATGTCTGGTACTGAATAAGTTAAGGTGAATACCAAAGATATCGAGTAATTACTCAAACGGCTTGCCATAGTGCCCAGCAGCAAATGGCTGGGAAAACAAATCCAAGTAAATTCTGTCTAATGGACTGTAAATAGCACAATAGAGTATGAGAGTGTTCTTTGATGGTGGACGTTTTACCAGTTTGTTCATGTAAAAACACTGCTGTACGTTTGATGGGTCGGCCATTACTTCTAATGGTGGGATGACACAACAGGATGTGGAACTAACACAATGTTTATCAAAGTGTATGAGTATTCTTTGAGCAAACAAACCCGGACCAGGACAGCAAGTGATTGCAGCAATACTGTTGTATTGTTGTATGACATGTTCATGAGTTGATGAGTTAACACACACAGGATACATGTGGGTATAAACCACTCCTTGATATACTCTGTATGTTTTTTTGTTTTGTTTTATTGCTCAGCGGAAAAGATGAACAAAATAGATGGGAGCAACTGAGTTCACTGAGTCATCTGCTATCTTTTTTTTTTTTATTGATTTATTTGATCTATAGTTCAGTGGCCCAGTGTTCAGCTCTCTCGGGCAGAAGGTTTTACCTTTGCATCTATGTCTGGTGGGCCCTTCCTGTGAAGCGTTTTCATGTTCTCTCTGCTTGTGTGGGCTCTGTCCAGCTTTCTCCCAAAGTCCAAAAAGATGGATGTTAATTTCATTGAAAACTCTGTGAGGGATATTAAATCTTTTTAAAAAAGACATCCTAGTTGTTTCGAGGACATGCATATTAACCTTTCTGTTATGTTGCGGGTCAAAGTGACCCACCTGTTTGAATGTTTTTAAATAAATTAAACACATTTTTTAAACGTACAATCAGATTTACCCATTTTTCAGTAGGGCAACAGAAAGGATTGTGCTGATCACTGAAGAGAGTTGGGAGAAAATATGTCAGCTAAATTGGCTTTCAACAGGGTCAAACACAGTCCTGCTGGAACATGTGCATTTTCCTTTTTTTAAAAAATTACACCCATCCAGAAACTACTTCATGCGGGGCAACGGTGATGCTTGTTGGAGATTTGTGTGCGGAGCTAACCACTCACAGGTTTTGGGTAGTGCCAGGTTATTAGACCTTAATGGACAAAGATCCTAATTTATTAGGTGTAAATATTCCATCTCAAGAGAATAGCTAATATTAAAATCATCTATCACTGAAAAACGGATTGAGGTTCCATGAGGTTGACATGATGGAAAATGTCATTCTCCCTCAGAGTTTACATTTGAGTTTTTCAATAGTTGATAAATGGACTGAGTATGTAAACCTGTTACAGTAAAAGACACATAGCACACACACAGTCACATCTGCCTGTGCACAGTGCTCTCCTGTACACTGTAAAAAAAAACCACATAATTATGTTATAGTAACTTAAGTGTGTAATGAGTTTCAACACATGAATACATGTTTTCAATTGTTATCATATATTCATATGTTCAAAGGTAAAAAAAAAAACTCTTTTAAGTGAGTTGCCCAAACAAAGGGTGATCAGAACTTTGACTTCATTTATTTTATAAAACACTTTTGCCCATTTAAAAAAAAAAAATCTAATATGGCCATTTAGGATTTAAGAACGCAATATAAGGCAGGATACCTTGTTATTTTATACACTGTACCACATATAAAATAAGCATGTTCTTATTTTTTATGTGGTACAGTGTATAACAAGGTATTATGCCAAACATTTCGAGCTGATTGTTTTTTTAAAACTATTTAATGAGCAAAAGTGTTTTTATAAAATAAATGAAGACAAGGCTTTGTTTTATTCTTTTTACCTTGAAGTGCAATTTAAGGCACCTTCCTTTACACATGAGCAGCGCATTACAAAATAATCTCCACAATATTGAAAAAGAAGTTAAAAAAAAAAAAAAGCAAGGAACAGCTGTTGAAGTACCAGCCAGGCACTTGTTGCTAATGATAACAGCTGCTTGCTACTAACGGCGGAGACTTGTGCCGTATCATACAATGACAGCGTAATTAACTAGCGGTTTGTTAGCGACTTAAATTCGCGACTGAATATGACTTCGGGATGGCGTTGCGTTGATGTAGGTGGCAAGTTGAGACTTCGAATACGGAAGTGAAGTTAGCTGTTACGCCACCACGGAGGTCAACTTCAAAGTAAAAGTCTTACTAAGGCTATTGCATTGGTATCAATGACGCAATGTATTATTTGGTAAGATTTACGTTGAAGTTAGCCTTTGCTAACAAAGAACTGTTGTGTTGTTCCATTGATTCCATCGACATTTTACACATTATTTTTTCCTCTGGCGATATTACGGGACAAAGTGCGCCCCTTTACAACTCAATACGGGACACGTACTTATGTTCCATAATCCCACCGTGTGTGATGGGGGCCTGGAAAGACAGTTTATACAATAGGGACATATGTCAAACCTGGACAGAAAAAAAGAACTCCATCAATCCATTCAATGTTAATAAGTTAATAACCACAAATATCTAAACAGTGTGGGCTTTCTAACAATCTATAAAATCTGACAAATAAGAAAAACGATGGGGGTGAAAACTATAATGTTTTACCTAATTAGAATCAATGGGAATCCTTCTAGGTTAATCTTTTAAATCGTGTTGGGAAAGCTGCGTTGTTACAGGTGCAGCTGTGACAAAACATTTTTCTTATTTTATGAAATATCTTCTAATTAGTATATAAGTCAAAATTTCACAACACTAGTGTTGTGTGTCTTGGAGTACTCGGAGCCATTATCCACCAACTTTTTGGTGCTCACAAAATGGCGGTGATACTCAGTCTTGTGTCAGCAAGCTGAACTGATGTTGACCAAGTGATTCATTCTTCTTTCTTTTCTTCTGCTCACATCAAGGTTATTTTAAAGTTACAGTTAAATGTGAAAGTTCAGTATAAGTGTAAGTATTAGTGAATATATTCTTAACAAAAGCCAATAAGACTTAACTATTGTTGATAAAGTGATTAATTGTTTTTTTAATGTTACAGTGAAATGACAGTGAAGTGTGAATACAAAATGTAAGTACTGTGAATATATTTCTGAGAAAAGCCCAATGTGCTCAACTGATGTTGACAAAGTGATTGTTTTCCTTTTGTTGTCTTTATATACAGTACAGGTTGTTTTAAAGCTAGGGCTGGGCGATATGACTGAAAAGTATATCACGATATAAGTGTTTCATATTGGTCGATATCGATATATATTGCATTTTTTTCTTTTTTTAAACTGTTGAAAATAATGACATGAAGAAAAATACATTTAGGTTATTTTATTTTAACATAATACTTAACCTTTAATAAGAGGTCAATGTAACTATGAAAGAGTGAAATAAACCTGTCGACATAAAGATGAAATAAACTCAATTTTAAAGATAATGTGATTAAAAAGGGCTGAGAAATGTTTGAAAAACTGTCACAATGTAAGTATTTCATATCAGTCAATATTGATAATTGTTGATTTTGTTTTAAACCTTACCTTTAAATAACAGTTAACTGTTTTTTGTACATCGTTATGTAGTGTAATGTGCAGTTTGTCCTCCATCAGTACACTGTAAATGCTTATTTGCATTAGGTCTACCCCAAAGCAGTTGTTGACACATACAGCATATAGCCTTCATGTAAGTGAACGAATACTCTCTTGCAGTGCATACATCATCGTTGACCAACCGTCTTAGGACTACTTTATCTTTTTAGCGGACTCATTATTGCCATAGTCCATTCATATTTTACTTGCTGGATTTTACCTTGAGTGCGATGCCTGTGTCGGATAAGGCTAACTACTGCTAGCATGTCAAAGACAAGAACTACTCTACTTGTACACCATGGCTCCATCCACAGGTTTTTAATAGGGTTATCATGCATAATATAATTTAATTGTAAGAGTTGTACTGAGTCGAGTGGTCATTTATTTGAGCAAAGTTACGGCGCTCGCTCGCTGGACGCGAGCATAGCGCACGGCCGCCGGGCCCGCGAGCGTAGCGCACGGCTGCCGGGCCCGCGAGCTTGCTCCGTTGAGTTAACAGCTTCTTCTTGTTGGTTTAAATGCTTCTTCCTCGTTGGTTTAAAAGCTGCTTCTTCTTTGGTTTAAACGCTTCTTCTTCATGTTTGGAGGCGGAAGCGCGCTGCCTACATCACGCACCATGCTGCGATCGGGTTTGTTTTTCTTTTTTCTATTGAACGTTTTATCGAAGGGATTTTCTAGTGGTATCGGTCACGTGTCAATCGCGATACATATCGATATGGAATTATCGGCCCAGCCCTATTTAAAGCTACAGTTTAGTTTGAAGATGCAGTATAAAGTGTAAGTATTTGTGAATGTATTTCTAACAAAAAACAAAAGCCTAACTATTGTTGATTAAATGACTATTTTTTATTTTTTTTTATGTTACAGTGAAGTGTGGAGACACAAAGTAAGTACTATGAACATATTTCTGAGAAAAACCCTGTGGGTGATTGTTTCCCTTATGTTGTCATTATACACAGGTTATTTTAAAGATACAGTGAAGTGTAACGATTCGGTGTAAGTATGGATTAATATATTTTTGACAAAAGCCAGTAGGCGTAACTGTTGATTATAGTGACTTTTTTATGTTACAGTGAAATGACAATGAATTGTGAAGACAATGTAAGTACTGTGAATATATTTTAGTGGGCTGCACTGATGTTGACATTGATTGTTTTTCTTATGTTCTTTTTATGTATAGTTATTTTAAAACTGCTGTTTAGTTTGAAGATCCAGTATAAGTGTAAGTATTTGTGAATATATTTTGGACAAAAGTCAGTAGGCATAACTATTGTTAACAAAGTAATTAATTGTTGTTGTTTTTATGTTACAGTGAAGTGCTAGTGAAGTGTGAAGACACAATTTAAGTACTGTGAATATATTTATGAGAAAAGCCAGGGGGCTGAAATTATGTTGACAAAGTGATTGTTTTCCTTATGTTCTCTTTATACAGCTTATTTTAGAGATACAGTTTCAGGTGAAGATGTGGCAGAAGTGTTAAAGGCTTTGTGAGTATATTTGTGAGGAGAAAAGCCAAAAAGCTGATCTGATGACAGTGATTTCATTGTTTCTATTTAATTTTCATAATATTATTTTATAATATCTATAATTTTATTTATGCAATGTACTATTTTAGGATTTGAAGTACTTAATTTTGTGTATTTTAATCTAATATTTTGTTATTTTGTATTTTTGCTGTTTTTAATATTGTGTATATTTTTCCAATATTACTTGAACAATTTGTATTTGAAAAAAGTTTTGTTTTAAATAAAAATGTGATCTATTGTGAAATTGCATATATCCTGTTTGTACTTGCAGAGGTATTGTCAAGAGGTATTGTCAACTGGAATAAAAAGCACACTTTGTTTTAACTTAAGCGGTTCAGTTTATTTTTTGCCATAAACACGTATGTTCTCCTAACATATAGCACATAACATAAGTAGTGCAAATAGAAAAAATAGAATTTTGTTTCCTAGTGACAAACCTCTGTCATTTTACTTAACTCAAGGGCAATAGTTCAACAATCATCCAACATACCTTACTATGTCGTCAGAGGCCAAAATGCTGTGTTCTTCCAACAGAAGGTTGTTTGTTAAAAAGCATTTCAACTTAGTCGGATGTGTTTAAAAAACATACACACTGGCATTAATATGAAGAAGTAACACCAGTTTGCACAACACGTGTTCAGTGGCAAGAAGTCATACTGTTATGTTGTAACAATTTGTATTTCTAAGTAGGTATAAGATTGTTGGTTCATTTGATTAAATATAGACTATATAGATATAATGGCAAATTTCACAACAGGCGTTATCAATGACGTCCACTGCCTTTCTGTGACTCCTCCAGTAAGCTCATGTCCAGTACCCTCTGAGAACATTCGGTTTGAATACTGTTGATCAATTGTTAGGTGTAGTCATGGACTCATAATGTCAAAATGTGAACATCTTAAAGATGGAAGGAAGAAAGGAAAGAAGAAATGTATTGGTTAATTTGTGGATCAAACACCTGTTGTGAATTATGGTGTACAGCAAGCATTAGTTTTGCTCCGATTCATATTTGTATTATGGTACATATTTTCAGGGGGAATTTGCAAACATCCACCAAAATGGTGTATTAAATATATTAACACAGCAATGACACAAATGGTTAAAAAGGGAGTCAGGCATGACTCATTTATATATATTTATATATATATATATATATATATATATATATATATGTATTTGCAAATATTTTACAACCAATCCCATTATATTCATTTACATTTGCTACGGAATGTGTCCAATGGAAACTTACACTGGTCATGGCAATTCAGTTAGCCATTGATTCTGCTAGCTAGGCCTCGATAGCTAGCTAGATGAGCAAAGTGGACTGATACAGGAAAGGGAATGTTGACGTTTCTCAAAGTAAATATGGCTGAACTGAAAAACAAGGAGTGTTTGTTTTATGGAGGAGGAGGATCGATTCCTGTGTGTCATAGAAGTTTGTCCATCAGTCACGTACGAGTACCTGATATCAAAGTACAGATCGTGTATTTTTCCACTCAGGTTGTTATTTCCATATTTCAGCCCACATTCCTTTGTAAGGATTGGAATACAGAATATTTTCAATAAAAGTCATCTTTTCTTTGAAGTGTCGCCAAAAGACACCCACATAGAAGCTTCACCCACACAGGTCACGCTGAAATTGCTTAACTGCATCATGAAGGGCAATTTTCTCTCAACCATTACACAAGGTTCTCTCAACCATTACACAAGGATCGCTGCTTACCTTGCCACTGAACTGTGGCGCACTATGTGGGGTTCTGCAACTAATTTTCACGAGAGGCAGTGTGTCAGCAATTACTTGTACTGTGATTTGAATCACAGGTGAGTGACATTGTAACGCTGCAGATGTAACAGCCAATCAAAAATGCCTGTTTCAGCCAAGGGCGTGGTGGCCATAGTGATTTCAGGAAAATCTGTGAATTTTGCCGAACGGCCGGTGTATTTCTGGGCCAGTCCCGGGCATCACGGCCACCCCAGCCATCCACCCATCGACGACTACTTTTCAGCACATGGCGACCGCACTCTAACAACGTAACAACAAAATGCTTGCTCAACTTTATTATTTATTTCATAGGGTAATTAGAAATGTTGGTACAGATTTTAGCAAGCATGGAAGTTGACATGCTTGTTTTGCTTTTGCGGGCCACATAAAATGATGTGGCCAGGCCAGATCTGGCCCTCAGGCCTTGATTTTTGACACCTGTGCACTAGAGGAAGTCCACGTTCCACTTGTGGTACGCTGCATGACCAAGTATTCTTACGCAAAGTACTTTATTCTGTCAGTGATTCCCAACTAGTGTGCCTTGAGAGATAATCATGTGCCGCGAGAACCTTTAAAGTGTCTCTTGATTGGTATGAGATGATTAATTTCAAACAAATGATGTATCTGTACATTTGTCATGCCAGCAATGTTTAGTTATAAAGACAGAGCAATTAAATGTGCTTCCATTAAATGTCAGAAGGTCCAATGTACTTGTGCACCCAATTTACAACAGAGTCAAGCCATTTTCCCTGTTTTATCAATCACTCTGCCTTGGTCAAATGACACAGGAGTTACTAGTGGTGCAATCGGAGCGTTTGCAAAGAATGACGTTATGGTGGAAAAGGTACTTAACTAATGCTTTTTGTGTTGACCTTTTAGGGAGCGTTTCTCCTTTAAGAGGATGCTGGGTGGAGTTTTGAGGACACGAGCGCATATATAAAGAGACGTGCTGACGTCACGCAGTCACAATGAGCGCACTTCACGCTGTTGTTGACACATCGTAATGCACATGGCCCCGTTGTGGATATGAACGAGAGATGGAGCAGAGACTGACAGTCGGTGAGTACCAGTCAACGTTCGTACAAGTCTGAATGTATTCATATTCAGTCGACCGCTGAACAGTCGCCATTCCAATGCAAGAGGGACATTGTGATTTATTTTCTTTAATTAGACTTCCTCGAGTGAATTTACGGCGAATAAATGAGTGAGTGACCACTGACTCAGACGTCTTTTCTCTCCTCGTTGTGGGAATGAAGTGCGGGTGGTGCGCTACGTGTAATTTGAGTGTTATTAACGTGAGAATGTGCTCTCATTCTAAAAATGACCCGCAGCACGACCGCCTGACGTACGCTGACCCGCCGAGCTAATGCTGCACCTCCGCGACCTACCTCCAGAGACGCTATATATATATATATATAAAAAAAAAAAAATATATATATATATATATATATATATATATATATATATATATATATATATATATATATATCACCTATATAGCGCTTTCGCAAAGCGCTTTACACTGTACCTCATCTACCTACAGATGACGCAGCATATACGCGCAACACACACACACACATTGTATCCAATAGTATTGTGTTATTACGTAATCCTAAATCTTTTCGCGATGTCCCCTGGCATCATCATCTTCATCATCACACCATGACGGTGGTTGTTGGTAGCTAAAAGCTATCTTAGTTAAACAGTTGTAAACAATTCAGTCCACTCTCGATATTCCCTGCAGGTAAGTGGATGTGCTTTGGAAATTAGCCAGCTAATGATCTTGAAATTATGTCAAGCACGGAGGCTTTTTTTTCATGGTGGCGGTGGGTGGTAGATGGGGGGGCCGACAGAATGTAAGGACGGAAGCGCTTTAAAAGGACGAGGACGGACGGGGTCAAAGGAAGATCATTTTTATGAATAAGGACGGATGGACAAGAACGGATGTGTACCCAGGTCGCGGACAGAGGACTGACCGGCAAAAAAGGGTAAAGTGCCCAGCTCTGGTAGTATATATATTTGGATGTGTAGAAGTACACATACTTATGTAAATGTACTGATTCAACTCTTAAGTAAAAGTAGAAACATACCAGGTAGTGTAAATTGTACTATAATATAAAAAAGAAAAAAAAAAACATTAATAAATTGGCACGATGGGAAAAAAAATTCTCCATACAAAATAGTTTCCGTTTCTTATTAACTTACATAGTGCTTGTATTGCAAAGACAAGAAACAATACATTCCCCATAAATTATTCTTATAGTCGACAGTGTCAAACAATTCTCCTTAAGCCATGGATGGGGAAAAATTTGCTTTTCTTTAATGTGTTCATGGTTCATTGGTTCATGTTCCTTCATGTTGCCTGTGTCCCTGTTTTATTCCACCTTATAAGACCCCAAGATGTTCAAGATAACCAGCCTTTTTGGACAAAGTAAGGAGTAGTAAGTACAGATGTTTGTGTTTGAAAATAGGGAATAAATGTAAAAAGGCATCAGAAAAATACATGCTGAGGTTACAGATAGTTGAAAATCTGCTTAAGTACAGTAACAAAGTATTTGTACTTCATTACTTTGAAGGATTTGTACTTAGTTACTTCCCACCACTGAGAATACATTGCGCCACAGGCACACCATGCTTACTGTCTTTCCAGTGACGTAGCTGGGCTGTATTCCACACCGGTTTTGAGGTCAAAGGGGCCTGACATTACAAACGCAAATAGAGGACAAAAAAACGCTGGGGGGGGGGTTCATTTGGCCGCATCCTCAATTAACCTTTTTTTTTTTGCCCTGCGTTTATCTGCACCACATATCTCCTTTTCTGGTGGTTTCCATCTTTTAAGCATCTCTACAATTGCAAATGTCCTCTACCGTGCTTGTTTTTTTCCGGAAAAATAACAGTCGCCATCTGAGCGGCTGTGCCAAACACATTCAGTAGACGCTGACGCACGAATCGGTTCAATTTGGGGGGAAAGGGGGCGCTCATATCCCCCCAACACAATGCAGCGAACCAGTGTGACGTTACACTCCGTGCTACCTACCGCTGTGAGGGTCAACCGCGGCAACATTACATTTAAAAAAAATTAAGAATAAGAAGTTTGACCACAAGAGTGCCCAAAACCCATCAACCCCACATCATCTACGCAAGTGTGTCCTTCATTAGATTTTTGTATATTTATGGATGAAAAGTGTTTTGCTCAACTGTATGAGAAGAATTCGTAAAAAAAAAGGCACACTCAATTACTGTCGTACTTTCTGTTTCTTTACATTTTTTTAATCATAGCCCAGAAGTGTTTGTACATCCGTATAGAATATATCTATTCAGTGTTTGTATAGCTACCACTTTGAGTCCCAACACTTAAAAAAAACTTCTAGGTCTCCTGTCAGTCATTGGCTTTTCATCAGAGCGTTTTCTTAGGCGGACTTATGTTATAGGCACCAGTACTGCTATCGGTTTCGTTGCATCACTACAAGGTCAAATTGCCCTGAAACGCAGCATGGTTAAATGAGGGGAAAGGATTTCATCGATATTATTACCACAGAACTGGTGGTAATAACTGGTTGTGGGCTCACACCAAGGTTTCTTTTAGCGTGGACTTTACATTTTCTCCCTGTGCTTGTGTGGGTTCTTTCCTGGTACATCTGCTTGCTTCTTATTTCATCAATTGCAGAGGGTGCAATGTGCTTATTTGAAGGAAGGTGGCTATTTGAGAGGAGGCCTTTATTTGTACTCGTGTTGGTGCGGAGCGAAACACCATGATATCTGTTGACTTGCTGCGCAGATGAAAGACTATGCTGATGATGTATGTTTAGTTTCTCATCTTTTAAAGGGGAAGTCAACCCATATGTTCTACGCAAACCCACTAGTTGAAATAAGGCACACTGATAAATATAGTGTTTGTGGAATAAGAGTTAATCCAGCCATGTTTAGCCATCTCTGGGGGCGGCCATTTTGTCGCTTCTGTCGACTGAAAATGACATCGTAACTGCTCAGGGCTCAGGCAACGACCAATCACGGCTGACCTGTCTTCTGAAGCTGAGCCGTGATTGGTTGTTACCTGACCCCGGAGTATTTGTGATATCATTTTCAGTCGACAGAAACGACAAAATGGACGCCCCCAAAGATGGCTAAAAACGGGTGGATTTTGCTGCTTAACTCATATTCCACAAACGCAATATGAATCAGAATGCCGTGTTTCAAATAACATATTGAAAAAAATGTGTTTGGATTGATTTTTTTGAATCTACAGCCCTTTTTTAACCAAAAGCACCAGCTCCTCAATGTACTACAGAATAGAAGGAAAACAAAAAACAATATGAGTGAAAGAGGATTGATCGCTCTGAGCTCCATGATGGTGATTTGTGTCCACAAATGCAGACACCATACGTGAGAAGTAGTTGTTCTCCAACTTACCGTGTGCGTCGTGCAAAGAAAGTGTAATCGGGTTCTGGTGAGGTACTTGCTGTCCTGCTGCCGTACACGGAGCTCATTCCTCTGTCCATCTCCTGCTTACTTACACACTGGCAATGGAAAATGTAACAAATCAGGATGTTCTGTACCAAACCCAACGATACCTCTTGGTGGAAACATACAGTGAAAATAAATACTTTAGTGACATCAACTGTAATTTCTTTAGCCGCGTGACATTTCCGTGGATGATACGTATGGCAATTAATTGCGGAACAGCCTCTCGTTGTGATTGTATGATATGATAAATTCCAGAGTCGGGCAAAAATGGAGCGTTTTTTTGTCATCCATCTGGAGCGTGGGTACCCTTCTGTCGTCCATCATCCGCCTTTTTTCGGGGGGTAAAAAAATAGTACCCGCCTATAGGCCGGTCCGCCTCTGTTTTTTAAACGGGCTTCCGTCAGCGATTCCGACTGCAAACTTCAGTAGCAATGTCATAATAATGGCCAGGACATTTAAACAGCATTAGTTGACACACGTTTGTACAGTTTATCAGCCAAATACAACTGTATTGTACGTAAAAAAAAAATAATAATAATTATGTATATATATATATATATATATATATATATATATATATATATATATATATATATATATATATATATATATATATATATATATATATATATATATATATATATATATACAACTGTATTGTACGTAAAAAATAATTAAATAAATAAATATGTATATATATATATATATACATATATATATATTTTTTCTCTTTTACGTACAATACAGTTGTATTTCATCTTTTAAGACTTCAAAAATGTTTTTATTTAAGTACAATTTCTCTGTATGTGATATGTTGTACGTTTACTCAATATTTAAATAGTGATTTCAATTTTCGTTGCATCTAAGCGTCGTGATAGTAAACACCGAGGCCTACTACGCGAATATAATTGAATGTTGGTCATATTGGTGTTAGAGAGCCACGTCATTTTTGAAGTGGTTCTTGCTGTAAACAGTTTGAGAGCCACCGCTTTAACAAATATTTATTATGGTGGTTTGCTGCTTGCTGTATAGAACTGCAGTGCAACTGACGGACTCCTATTTTGGATCTCATTGGGTGTACCTAATAGTTTGTTTGGTACATGTATGTAGGACATATGTACATACATGCAGCGGGGGGTGGGAGGTCAATAGTATTCCATCATTAGTAGAATAAGCTGTTTCCCCTTTGCTTGGTCCTCCAGTTCATAGTTGTGCTAAGTGCACTGGTCTCCATGGTGTATCTTCTGTCCTCACCTCATGGGAGAGTTCACTTGCATTCTCAGGCCTGCTTAACGGCACTCCAAAGTGTCACAAAGGCCCATTTATAGCTGAGAGTGGCTCCATTCATGCATGCTCGGCCAACTGGCGCTACAATTCCTCCATCTCCGAGGCTCACTGGGCGGATTTGATGACGCTTTTTTTTTTTTTTTTTTTCTCCGAAGGATGAAATAAAAATCCAAATAGATGCGTGGGACCCTGTTTTGTAATTTGTTGCATGGCGTTTTTTTTATGCTTGCTCAGCATTGTTGAACCCACTTCATTAGGGGTGGGAATTGCAGACTAAATCTCAGTAAAGCATATTATCATAACATTTTTGCCCTCACTAATAATAGGATCACAATAGAGCAAGCAACTGTGCACCTCAGTCATACGATGTGTGACTGAAAAAGGAAATAATTGAAGTTGTGATAGAAATGCCAAGTAGTATTAAAAAACTGCATATTCTCAAAGAGTTATATAGTTGGTAGCACAAGAAAAAAAAGTAGGGCTTCAGCTATCGAATATTTTAAAATAGAATGTTCTACCGGTTTTATGGAATTGATGAGTTAAGTAATTGGCTAAAAAATAATTTTGTTACGTATTTGTACCCGTTCATTGAACAGATGTGTTACTGTTCATTTGCATATTCAGGTTTAAAAAAAAAAAAAAAGGAACACAAAACCCAGTATATGTATCATTGCTATTATAATAATAATAAATTAAAAATTATAATAATAAAAAATAATTAATTAAAAATAATAATAATTTTGCATTAGAGATGAATATCAGATTTTGCTTAAACTTTTCTGTAACCGAACTATGGGAGTTATTTGGTTAATAACAGCAGCTCTATAATAACTCAACTCATATTTATTTATTTCGCGCTTTCATAACAGCTGCAGCTGTAACAAAGAGCTTCACAGAACGTATAACAAAACACGAACAATAACTCAACAGAACACAACTTTGACAAAGTCTTACATGATCATACATGATCCGATGACTTCCTATGTGTACGTATGTTAATGAATCAATCCCCTCCACAAACACAGATGCACACTCTCTCCAAAATAACAACAACAACAAAAATCCTATCAGTCTGAAATTCTTGTTTGGCAACACTAGATGGCGTTTTTTCTTTATTTCCAATACTGGATGAATTTTCAGTTTCATACAGAGTATTATTTCGGTTCCTGAATGAAAGGATGTGAATAAATGTCATCATCATTAGTGTTGCTTTGTGTATTATTTCCTGTTCCTTCCTTTTCCTCTCAGCACTTATTTCGTCATTTAGCCTTATGGTCTTGACTCATGTTCATTTTTTTCATTGGCCTATGGGGCAGTTATGACTGAGCCATTCTACATGGCTGCATTTATTACCTATTCAAAAAAAAAAAATGGAGTAGTTTTATAATCCTCCGGGAGTGATTTGCATCACCCTTTTGATTTGAAGCGTTGCAGTGGCTAGCCAAGACTGCTGCAGGTTTTCCTTACAAAAACACAACCAATTAAAACACACAGTACCAACTACTGTACTAGTCATGAAAAGGATTTTGAGACTGTACGGGAATGCGTGCATGTGTGGGTCGGGGTGGGTGGGGGGGGGGGGTTGGATGTACCATGTAAAAGCTTATCATTGAGCATCAGAGGAATGCTACACAATCAGTCACTGTTGTGAGGGCGGATACTGCACGCTCTCATGGCCACACAGAGGAAGGAGGGCGGCGAGCGGTGCCGCTCGCACTCCCACATCTGACCCGCCGCTTGTGCAATTGTCCGCAGGCACATGGCATTAAGCTGGCACACGGCTCGATTGATTTGTTGTTGTTATGGCTAGTTCAGCGATTTCCAGCCAATGTGCCGCGGCACACTAGTGTGCCCTGAAAGATCATTCAAGTGCCGTTGAAATCATCCAATTAGTGGGTATGAAAATGACATTCACGACAAATAAAATATGAATATTTAAATTGAATAATTATAAATTAATAATAAATTAATCTGCCCCAAAATGTATGTTGACATCCCTACTTTGACCAGGGGTCTTCAATCCTGTTCCTCGAGGGCCGGTGTCCTGCTTGTTTTCCACCTGTCCCTGCTGCAACACACCTGATTCAAATGATCAGATAGTCAGCACGGTCTGCAGAAGCTGGATCACGATCCTGATCATTTGAAACAGCTGCGCGTTGCAGCAGGGAGAGATGGAAAACAAGGCAGGACACCGGCCGTCGGGGAACAGGATTGAAGACCCCTGACTTAGACCAATCGCCACCAAAAACATCTTTGGGCATAATTGTTGATGTATACTATGAGAAAAGTTTGTTAGTTTGGAAGAAAATATTTTTTTTATTGTAAACATAGAGGTATCACTCTACTGTCACTGTTTGTACAATATTTGGAGTTATCATTGCTGTTGCTCTCTCTCGCGTCTGTATGTGTTTCTTAACTTTAAAATTTCAATATTTTTAAAAATATATATTTTTGGGGTGGCTGGGTTTTTGTTGTTACTGTTTACTATTATTATTATTATATATTTATTTATTTTTCTTTTCCAATGCATTTCACTGGGCGTCAATTATGCACAAATTTTGACATGACTTTTTCGATTATATGATTCAGCAGAATGCTTACTTTCTACAAATAGTAAAGTAGGTTTGCCAATTATTTCGACATTTCATTTTTACAGAATTGATCTGAGAGTTTGAGTCAATTTGCAAATTGTCTCAACTCATAAAAGCTTTGTGGATCATTACACCCTAAAGGTTTAGCCTACACCCGTATTAACCTTTTGTTGCCACTGGCAAAGTGTGTTGCTTCGTTTTTATTTGACATGTCTTGTCTGTATAAAAAAAAAAAAAAACTGGCAAGAATTTGGGCAACTGATCTGGAATAACTCACCGCGGTACAGTAATTCGAATTGAAAGCAGTCCAATCTGGACTTCAATAACTCTGTTTCTGTTTCCTGTTTCGATTCAGCAGCATCGATTGCGGTGAAGCTATGATGGGTTAAATGGAGAGAGCTGAATGTTTTCTGAAACAAAGCCACTACCTTGCGGATACCACAACATGAGCGAGAATAACTACTGGGAACAGCATGACTTGAGCAGGTACATGAACACGCAGCAGCAAACAAGTTGATTGCAGAGTTCTAATCGTTTGGGATTTTTCATTATCGTTTTTATTTTGTTTTGACTTATGCTTTAAATTCAATTATTTGTAATGAGTTTTTAGAGCAAGCAAAACGCTTTGTTTTAGTTTAGTTTTTATTAGTTTGAGTTTTTTTAATATATGGAGAGTATGTTGAGTGCAGATTTTTTTTTTTTTTAAGTCACTAAGTATTGTGTATAAAGGTAAATTACAATTCTCAAATGACTGTTTGACCTTCCTTCTTCTGTATGGATGTACAGCAATACTGAAATAAATATACTTAAAATGAACTTTGAAAGCTCATGTATGATATTAACCCTTTCATGCACAGTGGTCACTACAGTGGACGGGTATTTAAAAGTTGCTTTCGCCTATATTAATGAATCAAAATTTTTAAACCTTTCATGCATGAATTATGATTTGATGTAATTATTGAAAATATAAATATATTTTTGGGATTAATTAACATAGGCAAAAGTAACTTTTAAATAGCTGTCCACTGTAGTGACCACTGTGCATGAAAGGGTTAATTGACAAAGCCCAAACGAGGGATGGTTTTGTTATATTTAGAGTGACTTTTATTCTGTTTTATAAACCTAGAATGTAGTTTCAGTTCGTTTTCTTCTCTTTCTTTTTTTTTTTAAAGCATTTTTATTTTAAATCATTAACAAGTTCTTTTAAATCAATTTCAGTTTGAGTTATTTTGGCAGTTTTTGTTAACTCTAATAACCCGAAACCCGCAACTCATCACAAACTGGAGCGCATTTCGTCATCCTCACTGTGCTACATGTAATAACTCACTGAGGACGGGTTACGCGCACAAATGATTGACGCGTGCACGGTAGACTCCTCAACCTACGCTTGCTTTGCAGAGTGTGCTTGGGCCTGCCGAGCGGCCACGTGGAACACAACCTGACCGAGCAGCAAATGGTCCAAGAATGCAACTGTAAGTCTCTTTCATATTATTCTCATGTTGTGTATATCCATACCACTATTTTAAATGAATGCGTCCTTGTTTAAAACTCATTCATTTTTGTTTTTGCGGAACTGCTTGTTTGACCTCTGAAAAGAGTACATTTTCTGGCATACCAAGTTGGAAGTCTTCCAAATGCGCAACTTTGTTGTTTTTCAAAGTCTGTGCTGTTTCATAACAAATGCCCGTCCCATGAATTGTGTGCACATTATAAAAATGATTCATAAACCAATAATTGAGTGCAAAAATATTATTTGATCTCCATACCTATAAAGTACCTTTTTCCCTGTCCGCGCACTTGTATGTCAAATCATCTATTTAAACACACCCCAGGCTTGTTTTAAATAACAACAAAAATATTGTACAAACATTGTTACAGTGTACCGATCCCTCTGCGTGTTTACCTGGGCTGCAACGAACAATTAGTTTACTAATTGATTAATCGGTTGATTATCTTGCTGATTAATCGATGAATAGGATCGGGGTAGGGGTCGGGGGGTAAATCTTATAAATCTATAAAACAGGACATTATTTCAAATTTACAGTTCAGAAAATGCACAAACATAAATGAAATAAGATTCAGTTACTGGTTTGGTCCGGACCGTAACAGGCAAACATGTGGACCAGAATTCTGAAGATTTGAATTTGAAATCAAACAAGGTCTCGAAACAATTAATCGATTATCAAAATAATTATTGGTTAATTTCATAATCTATTACTTCTAGTTAGTCCATTTAAGATATTACCTCTTTTTAAATTGACAAGAATCTGATGATTTTTTTTTTTTTTTTGCGTTAAGGGCCCAAAAAAGATATTTTATTCTTTCATCGCTGTCCTGTGAAAAACACTTATCTCCAATTTTGGAAACTTTTCTAGTTTCGACTTTAATGCGATTTCTGTAACGCGGAAACATGATTCAGGTAAAAATTAAAAAATGGAAAAAAAAAATGGAGAGAAGTGTTTTTCACATGACAGCGACGATTATCTTAATTAATCAACAGCTTATCTTTCATTCTGTTCTTTTCCCCATTGCGATGGTTGTCCTGCCTGATTATGAGGCTTGTGGTGTCATTTTTTGGCTTAAGATGAAGTGGGGGGAAAAAAAATGGTTCCTTGCCATTTATAAGGGCTAATGATAGCTTATTCTTCAGATGGAGACTTGAGATGATTGAGAAGCCATGCCATAGAAAGCGTTAGAAAGTCATGTCGTTGCTCAGCAGGCTTCGGGTGGACTGAGCTGCCTCGCGGAGGGGATCCTATCAGCCCCCCCCCCCCCCCCCCCCCCCCCAACCCCCCCACCCTCTTCCTGCCAGGTCACCAGCTGCTCCTGCAGTCTGGGCCACGTCGGATGTTTCCATAAGGAAAGTTATGGGAAGCTGTGTTAAGATAGTGGCCATTCTCTGCGTTAATCAGGGTGTTGTGGCTGATGTTTGACGACAAAGGTGACGGGTTAAGCGGTTGTTGTCTGTGCGTTTGCGCTCGCTTTCCTGTTTGGTCCTCCTCGTCACCTGCTCCCCCCCCGCCCCCCGCGTGTTTTGCCACTTCCTGACCAATCACCAAGCTCGACTGAGGGATTGCATGTTCTTTTCCATGTTTCTTTCTCTTGAGAGCCGTTTCCTCCCGAGAAGGAAGCTGTGATAGGAAGACCTTGTACAGATAGGTCCGTAATTATTTGGACAATGACACTTTTTAATCGGCTCGCTCGAAAACACTACCGCAGCCTAGTGGGCGTTGACTGCCATTTCTTTTTAAATCATACAACCTGATCAATAAAAGTCCCTAGAGAGACGGTTGCGGCTGGGTTCAGACGGCAGCTTTACATTTGTGGCAATTTTGATATTCACTCATTAAAATGGAGTTCTTCCTTAGCTTTATGCTCTGTTAAGGAAAAAAAATCACATTTCATACTATATAAACATTGTCTTTTAGGAGACAAAATATCAAGTATAATATAGTGGACCCTCCTATTCGTGTGGGGTGGAAACTGAACTTATCTAGGAACAATATAAAGAAAATATACATATCGTCGCTGTCCTGTGAAAAACACGTATGTCCATTTTTAAAAAGGTTTCTTATTTTTTACGTGAATGGTGTTTCTGCGTCACAGACATTGCATTATTGTGAAAATTAAAACACGTCTTTAATTTGTGCTTTCACAGCTAACCTCTTCCGACCAAAGTTTCCGTCCTACTCCGATTCCTACTGCCTGCCGCTGGACAAGCCACTTGGACCTCATGAAGGAGACCAGGTGGTGCCTTATTGTTCTTCCCACAGATGGACGGTGTTTTGGGGCCCGCAGAGAGAAGCCAAACCGTTGCCGCCATTACCCGACCCCGAGGAGCTCATGTCTGACGAGGCAGCGGATAATGAAGTGGAATTCTTCACCAGCGAGCAACGGCCGCTTCTGCCCAAAAGCTGCCCCAAGATGGTGTGCAGGAGCAGAGGTCAAGTGAATCCCGCCTATCAGGGGGCGTCGTCGCTGCCTGGGAACGCCCCGTTGGCGTTCTCCTGGCCTGGCAAAGAGGACAAATTAACAGGCGGAGGGGCTGAGCTCGGCGCTAACGACTGGCCTCCCGTTCCCCTGGCAGAGAACCACCAGGATACGACGTGGAGTAGACATCCGGACTATAAACTCAACTACTCCTCCACCATCCCCTCCGAGAAGCCCCAAATTCCTCCACGTATCCCAATCCCGCCCAAAACCTACCTAAAGACTGCGGCCGGCGAGGAGAAGCCGCCCAAAATCCCGCCCAGAGTCCCTCTGGTGCCGCCGTGCCCGCCACGTTCCCCGAGTCCCAAAAGCCTCCCGATTTACATCAACGGTGTAATGCCGGCCACGCAAAGTTTTGCTGCTAACCCGCAATATGTGAGCAAGTCGCTGCTGAGCGAGCGGGCGCCCCCGGCGGCTCAGCTCTCTCCCTGCATCGTCCCCATTTTGAAGGACGGCAGACAGGCCAGCGCCACGCACTACATCCTCCTCCCGCCGCGCCAAAAGACATTGGCCGAGAGACGAGGGCGACTCTTGAGTGAGCCCGCCAGGTTGGGTAACGAATGGCAGAACCGGTAAAATGAACTCCCGCGGGCCAGGTTTACTTAAGGTTCGCCCGTGCAAAAACGGGCACACACTTTTTGTGGAAGCTGCTCTACCAAACCGATAAGGTAGCTGCGCTCTTCGGGTAGAAACGGGCAAAACACCGCGAGGAGTCGATGAAATTATTTATAATTTATAATTAGGATTTGAATCAGGTGTGTTGGAAGAGGGAAACTTTGAAAACATGCAGGATAGCGGCACTCGAGGACCGCAGTTTGACACCTGTGATCCACTGGTGGAGCTTATGGGGCGGGGGCATCCCCTGAAATATGCTTGGACCCCCCAGGTGCCAAACCAGATAATTGACTGTTGGGTATTTTCCGATTTTCCGATTTTTAAGGTTGCTCTCCCAAACTTGCCATGGTGAAATCCACCAGAGCTACCTAAAGCGTAAAACCATCACTTCAATTGGTCGTTCTCCACCACTATTACACCAATTGCGCCTCAATCTTAGTAAATGGCGCCCAGCAACAATGCGCATAATCTTTTAAGCACACGCTATACGGGAGCTTAAGTAACTAAAGCTCAATGAGCGAGGAGAAAATAGTTGCTCACATCATTCCTTGAACCTTCTTGCTGTGCTATGTCAGTGGAATTGTGAAAAATGGCGGCATAGTGTGATGTCACGGTGCAAGCCTCCGATAGTTGGCCCTGACATCTGTTGTTGCTACTTGGCAATTTGTAGGAAGAATTAATGGACTGGACTCCACCCATTAGGTACTCTAACCACGATTGTTGGCGCAATACTCAAGTTGTGGTATTATACCCTGACAATTGGTTATATTTTCTTACCCCACTCTTCGTGTCCTGCCGCAAATAGTGAATATTCACTATACTTGACGACGTTGAGCTTCGAGGTTTGTAATTGCCGATAGACGCCACAAAGCACTACTTTCCTATTAGACGGGGCTATGGCCTGACTAAATGAAGTTCCTTCGCCTCACTTCAACATAGTTCTTTGGCACCAATATGCCATGACTGCTAAATCAACCCATACATTAACACACTTTATTTTCTCAGGAAATACTATAATCAGGAATATTTATTTCATATTTGTCCAATGGCTTTGGAAGCACACACACACATGATTGCACCAGTAGGGTATTTCCTTAAACAAGAGTGACTGACTGCTAAAGTGTGACACGATACACAAGCTGAATTCACGCGCCATATCTTTCAGTTGCTAATGTATTTTTAAGAGTATTTATGTAAGCACGGCACTGTGAGTTTGTTGTTTCTAACATTTTGCCAGTGAGTATTAGCCCAGTATTTGCTCCAGGTCAGCCTGGAAATCCTCTTAACATTCCAGTATTCTCTTTCGACTTGTAGGATTTAGTTGCCTTGTCGTTCCCCAGGAACTTCCTTTGGGGACAATATTTTATTCCAGTACTCTGTAACGTTCCGATGACAAAACATGCTGCAAGTCAAGCAGAGCAGATACTACAATATATATTGTGCACTTAAATGTGAGCAAATGGGGGCTTGTGTCAGACTTATCATTCCATGTGTTATTTCTTCAAGACGCTGCTTGAAATCCTTTACGTATGATTTAGAAAAAATATCTCATAATAGTGACTGACAGTTGACAGAACAATGAACAACACCGCACAACACACACATTCAATTATTTTGTGTCGCATTTGTGTCCCAAAACTAGTTCTCTTATATCTTATCTTTCAGCTCTGGTTGTGTGGTATCTTGATTTTAAAGGCTTTAACTCTGGTTTTGTAAATCTCAAAGATGAAACAGTGAAACGTTCGTTACCGACATTTACTGATTTATTTTCATTAGTTTGACTAAAAGTTGTCCGAACAAAAAAACAGAAGACTGAAAAAGTCATCTTGAATGCTGTAAACTTTGTGATTCTTTTCCCAACAATATCTCCAGTGAACATAATTGACACATACAAATTGCATTTGTAAAATCAGCCAAAACAATACAGTACCTAGTGTGTGTGGGCGTGTGTTCATGTGCGCGTATGCGTTGGATGTGATGTTACGTTTCCTCCCGGGAGGATCAGTGCTGTGTTTACAACCTCTTGTTACACTGACAAGTTTCACATTCTCTCGAAGGTTATGTTTGCACCTCAGCCGCAGTGAACACTGTTTGCAAGTTATGAGGTTGTAATCATTGTAAAAAAATCATATATATTTATAAATAACTTATTAATTAAATGTGTGTAAAGAACTCCTTTTTTTTTTCTACACCCAAATACAACATACAGTGGTAATTGGATTTTAATTCTGTAACTCAATTAGACATTTTTAATGACACTAAAGTGGTTAGCTTACAGCCTTGCACACACACAGTCGGAGCAGCAGGATGACTGCCCTGCAGAAATAAACGCTTCACCTGGTCATTCTGTGTGGTGAAAATTGTCATGATTGGGATTGCTGCTTCAGGTGGTAAGTCATTCACTCACAATATTTGCAGCAAGTTTGTATATTCAAGTACGATTTTTTTTTAACTAGATTTCATCCAAACATGGCACAAATAAAATTACTCCACTATGACTTCTTCCTTTGCCTGCAAATAAGTTAAAAAAAAAAAAAAAAGCACATAAAACCTTAATTCATATTTCATGGAACTCTTCCGCCCTTCCCTCCCTCACCCCTGCAGTTCCTTGCGGGCCTTTTTTTTTTTTTTTTTTTTTAACCTCTGCTCCCCTTCATCTTCCCGGCGTGAGGTCCAACATGCAGCGTCCGGGCTGCCGGAAAACTGGGGACGCAAATGGCGACTGCTTTACCGCCAGGCCCTGTTGAGCAGCTTGACTTCGGCTAACCGCTTGCTGATCATGGTGGCAAAGAAGAGCGCGAAGAGCACGCTGCTGATCAGCATGTAGTCGTAGTCATCCTTCAGCACGTCGAATTGTTTGGAGGGATAGACGCGGGTTTGGTAGATGTCTAGACCGTACGCCACCACCTGTAGGGGTGGAGGGGAGTGTTTCTCTTTAGTGTTACGAAAAGGGAGTACTCACACTCTAAAAAATCAAGTACCGATTAAAATCCTGTACTTTAGTAAAAGTAAAAAAAGTTCAGACTGAAATGTAATTTTTGCTGTGAATTGTATTCAACAGACATTTTTAAAAGTTAGCATGACAACTTAACTTATGTAGTGCTTGAAAAATATAAAAGGACTATTTTTGACAAAGTCATGAGTAGAAAGAATAGATGCCTGTGTCCAAATGTAGGGACGTAAACTGAAACGTTAAGCAAAAAACAATTACTCGCGTAAAGGACAAACACTTGAAAAAAATCGAAGTATACGTATCGTAAGAGAAGTATTTATAAACATATTTATAGTGGCAAAGTATTGGTATGACATGACTTCCCACCAGTGATGCTGCCTGAAGCCAAACACTCAACATCCAGGGAAGGCAGACTTACCAGACATGTGGACTCCAGTCCAGAGGGGGCAGTGTAAATTCCTCGCACTCTTGAAACCGTTTGATTGTAGTTGACGAACCATTCTGTGCGAATGATCAACTCTGGAGCGTAAGGGATCAGGTTCTCCTCCCTGGACATTACAACAAAGAATGGAAACTAAAAATGTACATTGGTATGTAACAATTTTGTAGATATTGACCATATATAAGTTAAAGGATTACAATAGTTTCGGATGTTTCATTATAGTTCATTTTTATTTCATTTAGATTTAAAAATAACTTTGTTTTAGTCTTGTTATATGTATGCATAAACACTATTTATGTATATATGTGTATATATATATATATATATACACACACATATATATACATATATATACACATGTATATATATATACACATGTATATATATACATGTATATATATATATCCATATACATATATACATATATACATATATATACATATATATATATATACATATATACATATGTATATATATATACATATACACATATATACACACACACACTGTATATATATAGTAGGAAAAAAATGACCGCTTGCTTCTTCTGTACGAGCAGACAGTAATGGCGAAATAAATACATTTAAAATAAATAAACCTTTGTATTAGATTAAATAATATTAAATAGTTTATGAATGTGAAATGTAGTTTCAGTTATCTTTGTTTTAAAAGCACTCATTTTTATTTGATCTCAATGATTTTTTAATACATTTATTTTCATTTATTTTGTTACATTTCATTAACCATAAGTGCTCCTCCTTGTGGGGAAACTGGTAAATTACACATCCATCCTCTTTCTATTGCACTTGTCCTCCGCGGCTGACATGTTGCAACACTCAACTGCTGATGATTACAACAAAAGCACGCGCTTACCGACTCTGCTCAGTTATTATTTCAGGCCTCCGAGGGTCGAGGAACATTTTGGGCAGCGATAAAATTCCTCCTGATGGCAATCCAACTGTGGAAAAAAAAATAGTGTTGAAATTTGCTGTTTCTAAACAATTATGGACTAATCATAACGCAACTCACTGAGCAGATGGCGGCTGGTGATGCCTTTCTCGGTCAGCGTGGCCTCCATGGTGGAGATGGCCGAGGGAAAAATGTAAGACTGCTGCAGCACCTGCGGGGCGTGCGGCCGATCCAGAGAGCTGAACACGGTGCTGTTGTACAGCTCCATTCCCTCATACAGTTCGATCACCGAAAACTCGTTCCTGCGAGACTTGGTGCTCCAGTATTCGTACTGCAAACGGGTAAAATACGATAAATTACGATCAGAACCCTCTTAGACAATATGGGATCTTAATAGCTTGAAGAAGATACAGATACAACGAGGCTTACCACCACCCAGTTTTCAGAGTGCACGACGTGGACTGGCCCTCGGGCCTTCCTCTGAACCGCCTCGTGGATAATCCGACCGGTCACGCCATCGATCAGCAAGATGCTTATAAAGCTTCGTTCTTGGTGCGTGTCCGTGCTCTCGGTCAACACCGCCAGTAGGTTGGGGTTCAAGTACTGTGGTATGCAGGAAGAATCACAACAAATTGTCTGTGTTGTCCTCCCATCGGTGGGGCTCAGCACTTTTACCCCGCGAATAGCACGGGACTATTGTCGCATCGGAAAATCCAAAATATTGAGTATAAAATACATACATGTTTATACTCTTAATCTTGCGGGAAATGCTTCTGACCAACATGGCTGGAGAAAGGCATCTTTTTTGTACCTACCTTATAGAGGACGCTGCGATCTCCCATGACACGACCCTGGGAGTGCACGTGCTCATTTGGCCTTTTCCCCTTGACCGAGACAATCTTCTGCACCTCTGTGGGGATAACAACCTCCCAGATGAGCTCAGTGGACAAATCCTAAGAATGCAAAATAAGTGGTGTGACCACAAAGGAAAGTCGGTTTAGATTAATGCTAACAAATAATTCAAATCCCCATCCATGGGCTAATGAATAGCATCTGTGTCATGGTATTCTAACCCGGGCCTGGCCGGCCGATGTAAATCAACCTCTTTTAAAATCAGCTGGATTATTATTACTATTTTTGTAAACATTACTACAAAATAGGGATTCACAATATATCCCAAAAATATTGATATCGCGATAATGGCCTGAATTTGACCAGTCAGATGAAAACTTTAATACGCACGCCACCCAGTAGTTGGACATTATCTAGAGGAATTACAATTAAGTAGCTAAGAGCACATTGAGCATGCTTATTGTGCAGCATGAAAAATACGTACTTCTTTCATTACATAATAAAAATATAATTCCTTTAGGGTAAATATCACAATAATATCGATATCACCATAGTCAACATCGCATGCTTTTCCAATATCGTGCAACCCTACGACATACGATCAAGATAAAGACATTCAATCATCACATCATTATAAATATGTATATATATATATATTTTTTTTTTATAAATCGTCAGACTAATCGGTTATCATATTCTGCCAAGTATCGGAATCTGCATTGGCCTCAAAAAAATCCCTATTGGTCAAGCCCTAGTTAAAACCTTTATGAGACGACATAACAGTCACATGCTTATATTCTTATGTGTGAAAAATGACTAATATTACAGGCCTTAATCAAGAGTTGCGCCTGTCACTTCTCCATTGTATAGCCGTATCTGCAGTATGCTGCCACCATGTGGCCAAGGCGCACACACCACAGGGAGCCGCTAAAATCGTAATGAATCATTGATGATGCACAAACTGCTTAATTATTTACATTCATTAATTGTTTTAGTTCAAGTCAGGAATTCAAATGGATTTTTAGACAAATGCATAACTAGAATTTATCAATTAAAAAAAAAAAAGATGAATCGCCCAGCCCTAAGAACCATTGACAAATGCAATAATACAGTGACTTGCCGTCCGTAGCCTATATCCAGACAGTCTCCCCTGGCTGGAGTCCACCAGGTAGAAGAATATAGAAGAAGCCATTTCCTGGAGTTGCTGCAAGACATTCTTTGTGGAGGGGAAGGCAGACACCTGTGGTTAAAAAAAAATGAATTAACACTCAGTCGTGACTCCATTTCCGCAACAGCAGCAGAAGTTCACTTTGTGCCAGTGTGCAGTCTGACCTTATACTGGTCGTCGACAAGTAGCAAGACTTTGGCATAATCCTGGTCCATGAGTGGAAGCATGAGCGACTGAAGTATTGGCTGGGCCAGAGCAGGTGGGGCAACGTGGCTCTTCTTCCCAAAGATGGGGTTAAATACATGGAGGGTTGTCAAGCCCGTGTCCTTGTAGGAAAATAAAACCCTCAGAAATTACGTTTATAAAAAAAAAGCGCTATTGGAGAGAGATTTAAACCTCCCTTTCTCTGAGATTGCGCGGTGGCATACCTTGTCTTTGATGAGCAGTGTGCACTGAGGGGGGTGTGGGAAGTGGGCAGTGGTGCGTTGCACCATGAGTTTGAAGGCTGCATTGGATGGGATGTTCTCCAGGTAGTGCCGCCATAAGATAGTGCCCGTCTTGCTGTCAATGCCGAAGAGCTGAAGAGACGAGAAGAGGAAGCTGATTGACGGCGTCCAAAGTCTTTGGACATCGGTGCCACGAAGCGGTTTCCACACAGCCTGCCTCACACCAAGTGACGCGGCCGACCCTGACTGAACGGTTGTGCAATGCGCAAGGGTTCGATCGGTCGTTTTTCATGAGTGACCAATGTCGCCACTAATTTTGCTATGACTCACTATATATTTTTAAAGTATTTAAAAAATATTTGGGTTGAGCAACATTTTGTAGGACTGACAAATGCAACTAAAAATAAAAAATACAAGTCACCATAACACTGAATGTAGTCGCTAGCTAGCCTGTAATGAATGGTAGCAGGTCCCATCTTGGGGTAATTGAAAAGTATGCTACTTCTGTCCAATTCAAAAAAATTAAAAAAAAACATTGGATTGGACATTGCTTTGGTGGCCATCATTGTAGGAAATCCCGCTGCACAAAGAAAGAATGGAAATGGAATCACGGTCTTCTGAGCTTTTTGGCAATTTTGAAGACTTCATTGCCTCACTCTCAAGCCTGTTCCCAAATATTGCACATTGTTTTAAGTAATTGCTGCTGATATTGTCTCATCAATGCAATTTTTTTTTCCCTTGGAAGTTAAAGGCTCTTCATTTGTCTCATCATTTGGCCTTTTCCTCTTTCAGAAGAAGCTCTCCATTTTTTTTTACAAATTTTTTGCTAGATTGTGGGCTTGCTTTTTTAGTACCATTTTACAAAAAAGACAAGCAGTTTCTCTTGTACTGCAGCACAGGCTAATGTACCTAAGTTTGAAAGTAAAATGTTCTCTGTGGCCTAGTACCATGTGTCCCATGGACCAGCCTGGTGGTTTCGGACCACTGTTGTAGGATTAAGGCCGACCAATTTAATCGGTAAAGTTAAACAAATACTCAAGGTAAAAGGATTGTAAAAAAAAAAAAAAGTCAAATGTTCGGCCTGTAATTAATATCTTAATTATTGTAGCGTTAAGTGACGTATTCATTTTTCTAAATTAATTGGCCGATTAATCCGTTATCGGAATTTTATCCTGCCAAATATCAGAAACAACAGCTGCCTAAAAAAAGAAATTCCTCATCCGTCATGCAAGCTGTAGGACATGCACAATAAAACAAGAACCGGGAGACAATGGGGTACCTTGCCAGACGCGGTGACCATGACCATCATTTTCTGCAGGTTAAATTCATCTCTGGACAGCGTCTCAATGCTCACGTCGTTTTTAACGTGGCTGTGAGGTTTGCGCGCATCGTAGAAGAGCTTCCAGAGGTGAGCGATCCACGCTTGCAGGAGGATGAGCTGGGAGGACAGGCGCTTCAGCACCATGGACATCAGGCCATCTTGACAAGAGCATGCGTTATGGCAACGGAGTGAGGAGAATGCGGTATGGAGTCAGACATCTTCAGATTAGCATTGGCATTTGGACAAACCCAGCCTGTTTTACCTCATCAGATGAGCAGGCTATAGATTGTCGAAAAATGTGAAGAGAAACAAGACTACAAGATGGACTACAGAAGAAGCTATTCTATACTAATCACAAAGGCTGAGACGTTTTCTTTTTACCTTGAATGGCTGAATCCAAGTGCAGCAATAAAACGGATAGGAGAAAGAGAAATTGAAGCTAAAAGCAAGTTGATTCAGAGACTATGTCATGCTGAGTCATTGAACGCCGGAAGGCTTCGGTTCTTCGAAAGGAAACGGGGGAGACATTTACCGGCCTTTTTGCCAAATTCCCCTTCGAGCTCGGCCTGTGTTCCCGTGAGGGGCAGATCCACCATTTCCATGGTCACCACGTCTGAAAGGGACTCCTCTCTGGTCCATATGACACGCCCTGAAAACAAACACACTCACTGGTTGCTCATTTAAAGTGACAGAGCAGAAGGCAAATGGTTGGCTACAGTCCTGACCTGATTTCATCAACTATTTTGAGATTATCCGACCAGTTTGCTGCTTCTCTAATTCAAAGCACATCCCCGGTAACCCGACCTAGACTTAGAATGGCTAACAGTTTGCCACTAAACTGAGCTCAACAGATAACGCTACTTTAATTCACTGACACCCATGTCACTTACCAGACTAGGCCCCGCTTTTTGAAGCCCTACACATGAGAATTCCCAGAAATTTTGGTGTAAAGACATAAGGGTGGCGATCCCAAATGGACAACGATAATACCTGCGCCTCATAAGCACATTTTGTTATTCATCCAATTACTCCATTGTTTACTCGGCGAATCAGTAGCAGACACAAACAAGCATGGGCGGATGATGCATTCTCTGGCACTGCCTAATGACGCCATACCTGGAACTCTGCTCATACTGCAAATTTTGCCTAACTTACAAAAAAACGTTAAAATGGTCCAAAAATTACTAACCGTTATATTACTACTACGATTTATTTCTGGTAAATAAAGTATATTGGTTCATCGAACTATACCAATGCCTAATAGTGAAAGGAGAACAATATAATGCAGTCCATTCAGCTCATCCGCAACCCTAAAGATGACAGAGGATTCTTTATTTCTAGAAGCGTAACCCCCCCCCCGCCCCCCCCCCCCCGAAAAAAGAAAAAAAAAAGGCGGGAAGGACTCTGTCCCTTCTTCAAAGCAACATCAATACCTGGCTGTTGCATGAAGCTTAGAGTGTGGTCTTGAGTTTGCAGCATAACCCTGTAGCCAACAGAATCGTCTTTCTTCAAGAATGTCTGAACATACAGCTGAAAGACAGAAAAAAAAAATGACGTTAACGTCCATATGAGTCAATCAGCAGAGATGACTAATCCAGGAACTGATCAGAACCTGGAAATTGGCTGTGGAAAATGTCCCTCACCTTCTCTGGTTTGCCACTATTAGGATCGATGTTAACGTTCAGGTTTGTGTCGAGAAGTCTGCGTCCGGTGTCTGCACTGAACAAGTTAACATTGCAGGCCTAAGAGAAAGAAAAAAAAAAAAAAGTGATCAACAGAAGCGTTAAGCAATGAAATGGTTAGATTTCAATTGCAGGCATGATATTCAAATGAGAACTCACTGTTTTATTCTTGGGTGACATGACAGCAATGACGGTTTTATCTCCGGTGGTGGCAAATGAAGCCAGCATCGCCTACAATTCAACACAAAGGTGACAGGTCTCAACTCTTTGAAAATAAGGTTTTATCAAGACAAAAAAATCATGCGGGGAACCATAAGCGTGTCGTCGTAGACAACCACAATGTGTCCCGCCGCCATTTAGTCGATTTCCTGTCCAAGTGGATGAAAGCACGATTGAAGTTTCTCTACTGTAAATGACACTTTTTATCCAACAAGTGGTGGAAGGAACGAAAGATCCTAAATATCCCCATTTCAAGTAATCACTCAATAAATTCAATCAGTAAAATTCTATAACTGAGGATTGCAAAATGAAGAGTACACATGGACTAAACCGTGTGCGACAGTGCTGCAGCTTTAATACGTACAGGCTTGAAATCCCTCAGTGTGACTATCTGTCCATTGTTGAGCTGAAGAAGCAGGTAATGGTCAGGACTGAGCTGAAGGAGGAACTCAGAGAGCGGGCGCCGTCCCGGATTGGGTTG